>NW_022881492.1:0-47094 GCF_004382145.1 Drosophila mauritiana
TGCTTTACTAAATCAGTGTAGATGACATCTGTTTGAAGATATTTTTGAACCCTGTACAAAGAAGTTAGCTCCAAGAGGTTAGTGGTTGTAGATCTGCGTTTCATAAAACGTGTTGACACAGTGATATGATTGATCTACAAAGGTGCTGCAAATGAGGAGTGATAACATTTTCGAAAAGTTTTGGGATAGCCGACAATTTAGAGATTCCTCTGTAATTGCTTACATCCATTTTGCTACCTTTTTTGTGAAGAGGAATCACAAAGGACTCCTTCCATATATGAGGGAATGGTGAAGATTCAAAAGATAAGGTAAACAGTTTCAGTAGAGGCTTGCACAAGGCTTCCGCACAGAATCTGAGCACACAGCCAGGGATTCCATCGGGACCTGGCGAATAGACCGGTTTAACACGCTGAAGATCGTTAAGCAGTGAGCTTTCGTTTATAGTGGGGCAAAATATTAAATTCGACTTAGATACCGCATAAGAGTATGGCTGTTCGGAATGAGGTAAAGTTGAATATGTTGTTTGAAAAAACTTGGCGAATAGATCGGCTATTGCCTGATCCGATGTAACCGTAGTGTTTTCAAAAATAGCGAGGAAGGGTAAGAACTTGTTTTTCGCTTAGTGCTAACGAAATTATAAAACTGTTTCGGATCCTGTGCAAACTGAAACTTACAACGGTTTAAATAATTTTTGTAGCACTGAGCATTAAGCACGGTAAAGTTTAACCGAGCGCTTAAATATTTACAAAGGATGGACTGAGAACCGGTATTTTTAAATTTCATATAGAGTCTGGACTTTACATTTCTTAGGTGTGTAAACTCTCTATTAAACCAAGGAGGTTTAGAGGTTGACGGATAGTACATCGGAACACAAGAGTCAAAAAATGATTTAATTGCGGTATAAAACATATTAATCGCATCCGCCATTATGTTGCAGGAGTAAAGATCGGACCAATTAAAGCCAGCTATAAAATTGTTTAGCCTCCGAAAATTTGCCTTGCGAAAACAGGGAATTCGCCTTGTAGATTTCTCTGAATTTACTTTTAATACCGTACCTAAGTCGATTTCCACCTCGAAAGTAGGATGATATTGATCTTCAGGTTGAGTAAGAGGTACTACCCTGGACAGAAACACACTTTCAGGACTTGTTACAAAACATAGATCCAAAAGTCGACCAAGAGAATTTTGAATATAATTAACTTACGACAGTGATAAGTCGAGCAAGCCGTCAATAAAGTCATGTTGTGCTAAAGGGAGAAGGATATTCGATTGTTTTTCTGGGGACCATATTGTGCCAGGTATATTAAAATCACCTAGAACTACCAATTGGTCCCTGTCAGAAAGTTTATTCAAGATGGACTGGATAGCGGACAGATGATTCTGATATTCCGGGAATTCAGAAGATGGCGGAATATAAGAGCACGTAATATAAACTGATCTGTCGGAAAAAGACAGCTTTACACATACGAATTCCGAGTTTCGGGAATCGTCCAAAAGTAACTCCTCCGACGCGAGGGTAGATCTAACCGCAATTAAGACTCCACCTCCCCGTCTGGAGGGACGGTCAAACCTATATATAGTGTACATACCTGGGAAGACTTCGGAGTTGAGTATCTCCGGCTTTAACCAAGTCTCTGTGAGCACTATAATATGGGATGCAAATGAAAGACTATCACAATACAATTTGATTAATTTGCTACGCAAGCCTCTAACATTTGATAGGAGATAGTAAGTTTTGTAGTTAGTTTTTTGAAGAGGAAGAAGATGAAGAGGCGGATGGTGCAGTGGCCTGGCCATGTGAGGGAAGTTTAATTCCCACGGGCACCTTTTTCTTATTTTTGGTCTTAGCTTCAAACTCTTTTACCACCATACTATCCGGCCAAAAATCACCCGAACATATGGTCGAAAAGAGCTCGTTTGGGACAGTTATCTTGAAAGATGATATGTCCTAGCATAAGAGAAATTAAATTTTTCCACTTTTATATTATCGGTTTTTGTTTTGTCTTGTATATAAGACAATACATCCGACGATGTTTGATCAGGGGAAAGCCGAGAAACAAAAATTTGTTTCTTTAGTGGAACCACCGCGAGGGGTTTTGGCGCTGCAGATTGTATTTCTGAAGCGCCAACTTGTGCCGGTAGTCCGGACTCAATGTTCCCTTGTGGTGGTAAACTAATCGAGACAGGTGGAATCACTGGTTGAGAAACCAGTGCAGACAATTCGGAATTTTTAGCAATCACAAGGTGGGGTCCATCCACAGCTGATTGATCGGATTGCTCCGAATCTTTTTTAGCTGCCGATCTTAGCAGCATATGTGGATTTGCTGCGATTGACAGCTGATCAGTTGTGGAGTCCTGTTGATCATTTGCCCGTGGTTGCGGGGCCTTAGGCAGCCTACCACCAGCGGCTTTTTTGCGCTTTGGAGATTCATCTAATAGCTTAAGGCCATTAAACTGTGAATTAAGCGCGGAAAGAAGATCATCGGCTCGACGAAAACTATCTCTAGCTACGCCAAAACTGTTGATCAGTTCTTTCAAGCCACCTTTAGTTTGGCGCATAAACGATTTCATCTCGTTCGCAACCACAAGGCAAGCATCACAACAGTAATTTAGATTTTTACCCTTTGCTAGGTCATCACTTGTACGGCCATTAAAACCAGCGCACTTAGTATGCACCATTCTATCACATAGCCAACAAGTCATTTTTGGCTGCTCAGGTTTTATAACCTGGCAACAATTTTTATAAAAGCAGTCGACATTTACGGTTTCCATGTTCAACTGAAATCAGACCACTGTGCGTGCACGAAAACACAAGACCAAAACTTTCAAGCGAGCTGTTAAAAGAACCGCACGAGAGCAGTCTGCACGCAGAGAAATTTAGATTTTGTGTGGGAGAGCGAAAGAGAGAGAGAGAGAGTGAGAGCGCAAAGTGCAGTTTATGTGCATGCAAAAAAAAAAACAACACCAAACACCACTGCGAACAACGCACAAAAAGGGAGAGTAAACAAAACAAAGAGACGAAAAATGCAAACTACTTTGTATATTTGTTTAAACTACTGCACAAATCACAAAAGAATCACTCGCGAAGCGAACGGATCTTTAATAATTATGTTTAAATATATGATAATTACAGAAAATTATTTAAAAACCACGGCTGGTTGTAAAACACAAAATAAAAAACCGGGAGCAAAAAAAACACGACCGTTCGCTTTGAAAGCTATAGACGATTTTGATATACTGGTTCATCATCTGTCAATCTTAGCTTTTGTTTGTAGAAATTATTTGTTGTGATTGATTCGGTTTCAAGTCCGAATACATCGCTATACTTGGTGCATAAATCTGTTAGTGTAGATTTGAATTGTGGTGGAAAATTTTTTGTTAATTGAGACATGACAGTTTTTTCTCTTGCTTCAGGATTGGTTTGAACTATGTCATAGTTCGAAAGTGATTCATATTGTAGATCTTTTATATTTACTATTTAATCTTTATTATTTGTATTTAGCAATCGGACAAATGCATTTTTGGTTGTTGCAACTGTGTTGCAACATAAATGCCTTTTTGAATTTCCTGGTTTTTTATTAAAACACTATCTTCATTTGAGGATAGTTGTATTTTTCGGACAACCTGGGATCTTGCTGGTAGAAGTATTGAGTTATTACCAGAGCTGTATGTTATTGGAACGTATATTGGGAAATTCAAATTAGTTGGTCTCATCTTGAGCCAATCTTCTGTTTGATTAAAATCTAATTGACAATTGAATTTCTTTATGAAATCAATTCCTAATATTCCATCACATGGGATTAAGAAATGTGAATCTACTATATGAAAATCGTGTGGAATTATGTTGGTAATTGCCTGTCTGTATCTCAATTGAAGTTAATCCTTTGGATTGAATTAATTCTTGTCCTATTCCTTGAATATTAATTTTATTGTTGCCTTGGATATCATTAAAGATATCAGAATTTTCTTTTAGAAGAGAAATATCTGCACCTGTGTCTATTAAAAAGACAAGTTTTTTATTTGTTTCTACATTGACAAAATTAACAAATATGTTTTGGCCAAGATTAATTGTGTGAACCTTGTGTCTATTTATTGATGAGCAGCTAAAGGGTGTTCGGAGTTTCCCGAGTTATTTTGGGCTACTCTTACATATCTCTGATTATTGTTGTTTTGGCCTCGGTTCGAGTTGCCACGGCCTCTAAAGTTTCCTCTATTATTATTATTATTGGTATTGTTATAACGATGACCGCCTCTGTAATAAGGGCGGCCCCTTGTGTTATAACGACCGCGGTATGTACCGCGCTGAGTCTGATTTTGGTAGAACAGAACAGCGTTGGAATGTCCAGTTGCTTCTGTGCAACTGTCTATAAATTTAGATATGGCATCGTTCATGCTGTTGAACGTGCCTGCTTGCATGATAACTTTTACCTTATCAATCGAGCAATTCCTCGTCATTGCTTTGACGGCTTGTGTCGTGCTATATTTGTTTGCAAGTTCTGGTTTCAAACCATCACTAATATAAGCACCTTCTAGAGCTTTTGTTAATTGCTCCACCTCTTGCGTGTAAAGGTTGGCTGTTTTGTTCTTTTGCTGCAGATTTAGTAATTTTGCAGAGAGTACCTCAACAGATTCCCCCTTTACTGTTCGCGAGAGTTTATCTTTAATTTCCTGTATAGTATTTTCCGTGCTAATGAGATTCCTAGCATGACCTTTTAGTTTGGTCTTAATGACATTGACTGCTAAAGTCTCATGTTCTCCTTTTATCGAATCTAACAAGTTCAGAGCGTCTTTGAAACTCTGTAGGTTTTCTGCTTTGCCGTCGTACTCAAATAATAGAGACGAGGCTGTTTTTAGGAAATCTACTACTGATTGTGCCATCTTGTTTACTATTTTACTTTCTGTTGGCTTATTTCTTTCCTCAGCAATTACGTCTAGTAATAGTTCAGCTGGGAAATTTAGTGTATTTGGAACAAGTACTTGTAACTTGTGCCTTTGTGACACATATAATATGTTCTCTTTTAATCGAGATATTATATCTTTTACTTGTGTCTGTTGTAACGAAGAAAATTTCGTATTGTGGTCAAGTATTATGACACGAACCTCGTTATATTTTCCTAATAGTGTCTCTAAATGTTTTATCTTTGTATCGTTACTTATTGGTGCACTCTTATTGAGGCACTTAAACGATCTATCAAAGTCTTCCCGCAGTTTCTTGATTTTAGCTATTATATTTAGCCAATCCATCAAGTTAGGAACTGGGGTGTTAATAAAAAGATTTATTTAATAAATTTAATAAAAAGATTTATTTAATTATATTTTATATTTCATTTTATATTTTCATATTTATTTATATGGTCATAACTAGGCTTGTTTTTTTTTCTTTCCTTTTTGAAGCTTTTGACATGGCAGTTTTATTCTTGCTTACTTGGGTTAAATTTGTTTTTTTTTTTTTGCTTTGTTTATTGCCTTTCAGCTATCAAACCCTGTCCAAGTCATTAGCTCTGCTTACATATCTTTTCTTAAGGCATTTACTATGCATTTTGTATATTTTATAACATGTATTTATCAACATAATTATTGTTATAATAATTAAACAAATTATTATGTAATCCAGGTTTAAAGGAACAACTTCGACCTTGTTGATTACATTGGCAGTGGAGTCCACTGACTTAACATCTACTAGACCCATTTTTGAAAAGAGTTTTTCTCCTAATACAGTATTTTCTGAATATATTGGGTCTGGGTAAAATTTACTTATAGAGTTGTCAAATGACATTTACTTATTTTGTATTTATTGATTTTGTTTTTTTTTTTTAATTTTTAAATATCATTTTTTTTGTTAAGACGCCTTGCGGCGGTGAGAAATTTAAAATTAATTCATCCGTATGAATTTACAGGTTTCCTACCTAAATTTTCGTTTGGCTTTACAGGCCGAACTTCTCATCGGGCAGAAAAGGTTCCGCTCAATGTTACAATTGGTTTTTATAATTATTAAAAAAAAATATGCATCGCAGTGCAATCAGAAAAAAATTTTGCACACAGTGCTATTAAAAAAAATTTTGCGCTCTTTGAAGCGCTGTCGGTTCCCTCTTGTCATTTGTTGTTGGAGATCCACCGTTGCTGTAGTGTGCGGTCCTTCGGGCAGATCTTCTTAAATTCCGGAAGGCTTTTTGGCTGGGCAGGTTGAATATTATTAATTTTTGGTATGCATTGTATTTTATTTACTGAGTGAGCGGGTGTGGTTGGGTTTGTTTCACTAAGAAATTGTACGCAGTGGTCTAGCTCGGCTTGTAGTTTTTGAGCATTCGACCATACTGGCGGTGGAATGTTCGTATATAATAGCCACTTTAGGTGCGCTATTCTCTTTTTTGCTTTATTTCGAACTCCGCCCCTGTTTTTACCCATCACACTCACACTCTACTCACTCAGATCATTGTTTCTTTGCTCCAGTTGTTTGTTGAAGTTGTTGCGTGGTCAAAAGTTTTTTTTCTTTTGAGGAGCGTCGAATGCCGGGCGTGCTGATCTTCTCACATCCAGTGCTAGCTGATGTAAGTTGGAATTTATCACAAGCGGCTTCCTTTTTTCCTTTTCCTTCTGCTACAGCTTATACGTGTCCTGTCACGGTCGCCATGTTGTAGCTCCCAGTTGAAAGATTGGTTTTCAGTTTGAATTCACTTTTTATTGGTTTGTAGAAGCAGGGAAGGTCCCGCTCCATTCAAAGTTAATTCGTCAATGATTTGGCGATCTAAATACAATGGTTTCTTAGCCTAAGTCGAGGAGCAGCGCTGCCGCATAGCCTGCGCTTATATGCGTTTCCTACATATATATATATTGTCGCCGAGCGACGGTGCTGGAGGAGGGGTGCTATAGGCACACATATTAGCGGTCAGCGCTTGGCCAGCTTGAGTACTGCTGATCATGCAAATTAGGTACGTTGCCCTCAACATACGCTTGGGCTGAACTGTTTATGTACACATTGCAACAGAGTGATACAATGTGATTGTATATTATGAATACAGTGGTTAACCGATATGTGTGCATACTACAATATATTTCTAGTGTTTGTCAACTTAGTATTTTTAACATATATATACCGAATATTTTTAGAATATTTTTTAAATATTAGTAATTTAAATTAAACTAAGCAAAAGGAAAATTTTGCAAATAAAAGTTTTGCGCCCTTCGCCTCGATTCACATTAGTGGCACGTAAGCTACACGGCACAGTGCAAATATAGTTTTTGTTTCTAGTATATAATTCTAGTGTTTGTCAACTTAATATTTTTAACATATATTTACCGAATATTTTTAAGTAAACTTAATATTTCTAGTATATTTTTTTTATATATAATTTTATCTATAATGTTTTTTGAAATTAAGTCAGTTCCATTCTTGGCCACGTCATCGTTAATGCTAATTAAAACTTATGCCCATTGTGTTTTGTTTTAATTTCATGTGCCCTCTGGGAGCCAATAAGCTAGATGACCTGCGATGCACAAAGGATGTCGTAAATCAAGGACCTAAGAATAAAAGGTTCGTATCTAAATAATTCGTTATATTTTAAAATAAGTTCTTATGTTGTTTTGATAATCGACAATCAAAAAATATTTAATATTAATTAGCCCACACACACACATACAGACACACACTTCAGGGAGACAAAAGATTATCCCAAAGGCTGCAAACTGAAGATGGCACACACACACAATGAGAGAATAACTAATTAAATTAGAAATTAAACTAAGCAAATGGAAAATTTTGCAAGTAAAAATTTTGAGCCCTCCTCCTCGATTCTCATTAGTGGCAGGTAAGCTACACGGCACAGTGCAAATATAGTTTTTGTTTTTAGTATATATTTCTAGTGTTTGTCAACTTAATAATTTTAACATATATTTACCGAATATTTTGAGAATATTTTTTTTGCGCCCTCCTCCTCGATTCTCATTAGTGGCACGTAAGCTACACGGCACAGTGCAATTATAGTGCTTGTTTATGGTATATATTTCTAGTGTTTGTCAACTTAGTATTTTTAACATATATATACCGAATATTTTTAGAATATTTTTTTAATATTAGTAATTTAAATTAAACTAGGCAAATGGAAAATTTTGCAAATAAAAGTTTTGCGCCCTTCGCTTCGATTCTCATTAGTGGCACGTAAGCTACACGGCACAGTGCCAATATAGTTTTTGTTTCTAGTATATAATTCTAATGTTTATCAACTTAATATTTTTAACATATATTTACGGAATATTTTTAGAATATTTTTTTTGCGCCCTCCTCCTCGATTCTCATTAGTGGCACGTAAGCTACACGGCACAGTGCAAATATAGTTTTTGTTTATGGTATATATTTCTAGTGTTTGTCAACTTAGTATTTTTAACATATATATACCGAATATTTTTAGAATATTTTTTAAATATTAGTAATTTAAATTAAACTAAGCAAATGGAAAATTTTGCAAATAAAAGTTTTGCGCCCTTCGCCTCGATTCTCATTAGTGGCACGTAAGCTACACGGCACAGTGCCAATATAGTTTTTGTTTCTAGTATGTAATTCTAGTGTTTGTGAACTTCATATTTTTAACATATATTTACCGAATATTTTTAGAATATTTTTTTTTGCGCCTCCTCCTCGATTCTCATTATGCACGTAACTACACGAAGTCAAATTTTTTTTTTTTTTATTTTTTTTTTTTTTTTTTTTTTTTTTTATTTTTTTTTGCGCCTCCTCCTCGATTCTCATTAGTGGCACGTAAGCTACACGGCACAGTGCAAATATAGTTTCTGTTTCTAGTATATAATTCTAGTGTTTGTCAACTTAATATTTTTAACATATATTTACCGAATATTTTTAAGTAAACTTAATATTTCTAGTATATTTTTTTTATATATAATTTTATCTATAATGTTTTTTTGAAATTAAGTCAGTTCCATTCTTGGCCACGTCATCGTTAATGCTAATTAAAACTTATGCCCATTGTGTTTACAAATAACACTAAACTTGTAATGGTTTTGTTTTAATTACATGTACCCTCTGGGAGCCAATAAGCTAGATGACCTGCGATGTAGTTTCAGGAGCTGCGCGGATGTAAAATTAGAACAAAGGATGTCGTAAATCAAGGACCAAAGAATAAGAGGTTCGTATCTAAATAATTCGTTATATTTTTAAAATAAGTTCTAATGTTGTTTTGATAATCGACAATCAAACTCAAAAAGTATTTAATATTAATTAGCGGTAATTAACTAGCAACATGAAATTTTAAATAATTGCTAATAGATATACATGACTAAATATGCTAAGGTGAACACAAAATTTACTTCATAAAAATATTGACAATATCGTATTTAATATAAAATTCCAATTCGTAGGAAATCTACGTTCCAGAGATGGTATTCATATATTGATGACGTGATCCATTTGATATTAAGTCAGTTCTATTCTTGGCCACGTCATCGTTAATGCTAATTAAAACGTATGCTGTTTACTAATAAAACTAAACTTGTAATGGTTTTGTTTTAATTTCATGTATCCTCTGGGAGCCAATAAGCTAGATGACCTGCGATATAGTTTCAGGAGCTGCGCTGATGTAAAATCAGAACAACGGATGTCGTAAATCAAGGACCAAGGAATAAGAGGTTTGTATATAAATAAGTCGTTATATTTTTAAAATAAGTTCTTATGTTGTTTTGATAATCAACAATCAAAATCAAAAAATATTTAATATTAATTAGCCCACACACACACATACAGACACACACTTCAGGGAGACAAAAGATTATCCCAAAGGCTGCAAACTGAAGATGGCACACACACACAATGAGAGATGGTATTCATAATTGGTGTTTGATATTAAGTCAGTTCTATTCTTGGCCACGTCATCGTTAATGCTAATTAAAACTTATGCCCATTGTGTTTACAAATAACACTAAACTTGTAATGGTTTTGTTTTAATTACATGTACCCTCTGGGAGCCAATAAGCTAGATGACCTGCGATATAGTTTCAGGAGCTTCTTGGATGTAAAATTAGCACAAATGATGTCGTTAATCAAGGACCAAGGAATAAGAGGTTCGTATATAAATAATTCGTTATATTTTTAAAATAAGTTCTTATGTTGTTTTGATAATCGACAATCAAAATCAAAAAGTATTTAATATTAATTAGCGGTAATTAACTAGCAACATGAAATTTTAAATAATTGCTAATAGATATACATGACTAAATATGCTAAGATGAACACAAAATTTACTTTATAAAAATATTGACAATATCGAATTTAATATAAAATTCCAATTCGTAGGAAATCTACGTCCCAGAGACGGTATTCATGAATTGATGACGTGGTCCATTTGATATTAAGTCAGTTCTATTCTTGACCACGTCATCGTTAATGCTAATTAAAACTTATGCCCATTGTGTTTACGAATAAAACTAAACTTGTAATGGTTTTGTTTTAATTACATGTACCCTCTGGGAGCCAATAAGCTAGATGACCTGCGATGTAGTTTCAGGAGCTGCGCGGATGTAAAATTAGAACAAAGGATGTCGTAAATCAAGGACCAAAGAATAAGAGGTTCGTATCTAAATAATTCGTTATATTTTTAAAATAAGTTCTTATGTTGTTTTGATAATCAACAATCAAAATCAAAAAATATTTAATATTAATTAGCCCACACACACACATACAGACACACACTTCAGGGAGACAAAAGATTATCCCAAAGGCTGCAAACTGAAGATGGCACACACACACAATGAGAGATGGTATTCATAATTGGTGTTTGATATTAAGTCAGTTCTATTCTTGGCCACGTCATCGTTAATGCTAATTAAAACTTATGCCCATTGTGTTTACAAATAACACTAAACTTGTAATGGTTTTGTTTTAATTTCATGTACCCTTTGGGAGCCAATAAGCTAGATGACCTGCGATGAAGTTTCAGAAGCTGCGCGGATGTACAATTAGCACAAAGGATGTCGTAAATCAAGGACCTAAGAATAAAAGGTTCGTATCTAAATAATTCGTTATATTTTTAAAATAAGTTCTTATGTTGTTTTGATAATCGACAATCAAAATCAAAAAATATTTAATATTTATAAGCCCACACACACACATACAGACACACACTTCAGGGAGACAAAAGATTATCCCAAAGGCTGCAAACTGAAGATGGCACACACACACAATGAGAGAATAAGTTATTAAATTAGAAATTAAACTAAGCAAATGGAAAATTTTGCAAGTAAAAATTTTGAGCCCTCCTCCTCGATTCTCATTAGTGGCACGTAAGCTACACGGCACAGTGCAAATATAGTTTTTGTTTTTAGTATATATTTCTAGTGTTTGTCAACTTAATATTTTTAACATATATTTACCGAATATTTTGAGAATATTTTTTTTACGCCCTCCTCCTCGATTCTCATTAGTGGCACGTAAGCTACACGGCACAGTGCAAATATAGTGTTTGTTTATGGTATATATTTCTAGTGTTTGTCAACTTAGTATTTTTAACATATATATACCGAATATTTTTAGAATATTTTTTTAATATTAGTAATTTAAATTAAACTAGGCAAATGGAAAATTTTGCAAATAAAAGTTTTGCGCCCTTCGCCTCGATTCTCATTAGTGGCACGTAAGCTACACGGCACAGTGCAAATATAGTTTTTGTTTTTAGTATATATTTCTAGTGTTTGTCAACTTAATATTTTTAACATGTATTTACCGAATATTTTTTTTACGCCCTCCTCCTCGATTCTCATTAGTGGCACGTAAGCTACACGGCACAGTGCAAATATAGTGTTTGTTTATGGTATATATTTCTAGTGTTTGTCAACTTAGTATTTTTAACATATATATACCGAATATTTTAGAATATTTTTTTAATATTAGTAATTTAAATTAAACTAGGCAAATGGAAAATTTTGCAAATAAAAGTTTTGCGCCCTCCTCCTCGATTCTCATTAGTGGCACGTAAGCTACACGGCACAGTGCAAATATAGTTTTTGTTTTTAGGATATATTTCTAGTGTTTGTCAACTTAATATTTTTAACATATATTTACCGAATATTTTTAGAATATTTTTTTTGCGCCCTCCTCCTCGATTCTCATTAGTGGCACGTAAGCTACACGGCACAGTGCAAATATAGTTTTTGTTTCTAGTATATAATTCTAGTGTTTGTGAACATAATATTTTTAACATATATTTACCGAATATTTTTAAGTAAACTTAATCTTTCTAGTATATTTTTTTTAATATATATTTTTATATATAATGTTTTTTGAAAAAAAAAAAAACGTCTATTAGCTTTCAAAGCGAACGGTCGTGTTTTTTTTGCTCCCGGTTTTTTATTTTGTGTTTGTTAAACCAGCCGTGGTTTTTAAATAATTTTCTGTAATTATCATATATTTAAACATAATTATTAAAGATCCGTTCGCTTCGCGAGTGATTCTTTTGTGATTTGTGCCGTAGTTTAAACAAATATACAAAGTAGTTTGCATTTTTCGTCTCTTTGTTTTGTTTACTCTCCCTTTTTGTGCGTTGTTCGCAGTGGTGTTTGGTGTTGTTTTTTTTGCATGCACATAAACTGCACTTTGCGCTCTCACTCTCTCTCTCTCTCTTTCGCTCTCCCACACAAAATCTAAATTTCTCTGCGTGCAGACTGCTCTCGTGCGGTTCTTTTAACAGCTCGCTTGAAAGTTTTGGTCTTGTGTTTTCGTGCACGCACAGTGGTCTGATTTCAGTTGAACATGGAAACCGTAAATGTCGTCTGCTTTTATAAAAATTGTTGCCAGGTTATAAAACCTGAGCAGCCAAAAATGACTTGTTGGCTATGTGATAGAATGGTGCATAATAAGTGCGCTGGTTTTAATGGCCGTACAAGTGATGACCTAGCCAAGGGTAAAAATCTAAATTACTGTTGTGATGCTTGCCTTGTGGTTGCGAACGAGATGAAATCGTTTATGCGCCAAACTAAAGGTGGCTTGAAAGAACTGATCAACAGTTTTGGCGTAGCTAGAGATAGTTTTCGTCGAGCCGATGATCTTCTTTCCGCGCTTAATTCACAGTTTAATGGCCTTAAGCTATTAGATGAATCTCCAAAGCGCAAAAAAGCCGCTGGTGGTAGGCTGCCTAAGGCCCCGCAACCACGGGCAAATGATCAACAGGACTCCACAACTGATCAGCTGTCAATCGCAGCAAATCCACATATGCTGCTAAGATCGGCAGCTAAAAAAGATTCGGAGCAATCCGATCAATCAGCTGTGGATGGACCCCACCTTGTGATTGCTAAAAATTCCGAATTGTCTGCACTGGTTTCTCAACCAGTGATTCCACCTGTCTCGATTAGTTTACCACCACAAGGGAACATTGAGTCCGGACTACCGGCACAAGTTGGCGCTTCAGAAATACAATCTGCAGCGCCAAAACCCCTCGCGGTGGTTCCACTAAAGAAACAAATTTTTGTTTCTCGGCTTTCCCCTGATCAAACATCGTCGGATGTATTGTCTTATATACAAGACAAAACAAAAACCGATAATATAAAAGTGGAAAAATTTAATTTCTCTTATGCTAGGGACATATCATCTTTCAAGATAACTGTCCCAAACGAGCTCTTTTCGACCATATGTTCGGGTGATTTTTGGCCGGATAGTATGGTGGTAAAAGAGTTTGAAGCTAAGACCAAAAATAAGAAAAAGGTGCCCGTGGGAATTAAACTTCCCTCACATGGCCAGGCCACTGCACCATCCGCCTCTTCATCTTCTTCCTCTTCAAAAAACTAACTACAAAACTTACTATCTCCTATCAAAATGTTAGAGGCTTGCGTAGCAAATTAATCAAATTGTATTGTGATAGTCTTTCATTTGCATCCCATATTATAGTGCTCACAGAGACTTGGTTAAAGCCGGAGATACTCAACTCCGAAGTCTTCCCAGGTATGTACACTATATATAGGTTTGACCGTCCCTCCAGACGGGGAGGTGGAGTCTTAATTGCGGTTAGATCTACCCTCGCGTCGGAGGAGTTACTTTTGGACGATTCCCGAAACTCGGAATTCGTATGTGTAAAGCTGTCTTTTTCCGACAGATCAGTTTATATTACGTGCTCCTATACCATATTCCGCCATCTTCTGAATTCCCTGAATATCAGAATCATCTGTCCGCTATCCAGTCCATCTTGAATAAACTTTCTGACAGGGACCAATTGGTAGTTCTAGGTGATTTTAATATACCTGGCACAATATGGTCCCCAGAAAAACAATCGAATATCCTTCTCCCTTTAGCACAACATGACTTTATTGACGGCTTGCTCGACTTATCACTGTCGTAAGTTAATTATATTCAAAATTCTCTTGGTCGACTTTTGGATCTATGTTTTGTAACAAGTCCTGAAAGTGTGTTTTTGTCCAGGGTAGTACCTCTTACTCAACCTGAAGATCAATATCATCCTACTTTCGAGGTGGAAATCGACTTAGGTACGGTATTAAAAGTAAATTCAGAGAAATCTACAAAGCGAATTCCCTGTTTTCGCAAGGCAAATTTTCGGAGGCTAAACAATTTTATAGCTGGCTTTAATTGGTCCGATCTTTACTCCTGCAACATAATGGCGGATGCGATTAATATGTTTTATACCGCAATTAAATCATTTTTTGACTCTTGTGTTCCGATGTACTATCCGTCAACCTCTAAACCTCCCTGGTTTAATAAAGAGTTGACACACCTAAGAAATGTAAAGTCCAGACTCTATATGAAATTTAAAAATACCGGTTCTCAGTCCATCTTTTGTAAATATTTAAGCGCTCGGTTAAACTTTACCGTGCTTAATGCTCAGTGCTACAAAAATTATTTAAACCTTTGTAAGTTCCAGTTTGCACAGGATCCGAAACAGTTTTATAATTTCGTTAGCACTAAGCGAAAAACAAGTTCTTACCCTTCCTCGCTATTCTTTGAAAACACTACGGTTACATCGGATCAGGCAATAGCCGATCTATTCGCCAAGTTTTTTCAAACAACATATTCAACTTTACCTCATTCCGAACAGCCATACTCTTATGCGGTATCTAAGTCGAATTTAATATTTTGCCCCACTATAAACGAAAGCTCACTGCTTAACGATCTTCAGCGTGTTAAACCGGTCTATTCGCCAGGTCCCGATGGAATCCCTGGGTGTGTGCTCAGATTCTGTGCGGAAGCCTTGTGCAAGCCTCTACTAAAACTGTTTACCTTATCTTTGGAATCTTCACAATTCCCTCATATATGGAAGGAGTCCTTTGTGATTCCTCTTCATAAAAAAGGTAGCAAACTGGATGCAAGCAATTACAGAGGAATCTCTAAATTGTCGGCTATCCCAAAACTTTTCGAAAATGTTATCACTCCTCATTTGCAGCACCTTTGTAGATCAATCATATCACTGTGTCAACACGGTTTTATGAAACGCAGATCTACAACCACTAACCTCTTGGAGCTAACTTCTTTTGTAATACAGGGTTTCAAAAATAATCTTCAAACAGATGTCATCTACACTGATTTTAGTAAAGCATTTGACTCTGTTAATCATTACCTTCTAATAAAAAAACTTGATCTTATAGGTTTCCCTGTTGATCTTCTAAATTGGATTTCAAGCTATCTGAATGGCAGGACACAACAAGTCCTCTTTAAAAATTCTTTATCTTCTATTCTCCGAGTCACATCCGGTGTCCCACAAGGGAGCCATCTTGGTCCGCTTCTTTTTACCTTATTCATTAACGACCTCCCCTTAATAATAAAACATTCGCGTGTACTTATGTACGCAGACGATGTTAAATTATGCCTCCAGTACAAGGAAACTTCTTGCCATTTGGACTTACAATCCGATCTAGACCAATTTCAAATATGGTGCCGTGATAACATATTAAACTTAAATGGCTCCAAGTGTAAAGTTATTACCTTTTGTCGTGCCAACCCAATACGCACGACTTACACTCTAAGTGGGTGCTCTCTGGACAGAATAACACGAGTTGATGATCTTGGTGTTCTTCTGGACCCAAAACTAAAATTTTCTGACCATATTTCGTCTATTGTCAATAAGGCCAGGGGTGTGCTTGGTTTTATAAAAAGGTGGTCTAAGGAATTTGATGACCCTTACTTGACTAAGACCTTATTTATTTCGTTAGTCCGTCCGATTCTCGAGTACGGATCACCTGTTTGGAGTCCACAATACGCAGTCCACTCGGACCGCATTGAATCGGTCCAAAAAAACTTCTTACTTTTTGCCTTGCGGCGCCTAAATTGGGATGCAAACCATATATTACCCCCTTATTCCAGTAGACTACTTTTAATTAATTTACCATCCCTAGCTAACCGTAGAACTATGCTTGGAACAGTTTTTATTTGTAAACTTATTCGTGGGGATGTTGAGAGTCCCGACTTGATTAGTCGGCTTAACTTCTCGGTTCCAAGTAGATTCACTAGAAACTATATACCCCTTATCTTAAATCATTGTAGATCTAATTATGAGTTGCATGACCCTTACAGAGTTTTATGTTCTGACTATAATAGACTTTATCCTATTATCTGTAATCTTGACTCTCTGCCGCTATTAAAACAATCGATTTTATCTTTTCTATTACATAATTAGATCCTACTAACACTAATATTTAACATAGTTATTCCTCATTATATTCATTTCCTCGTTCCTATTCTATTTTTTATATCGCGTCTATATCTTCTCGCGAATCGAGCCGTACGATACACGGCAGCGCCCCTCGGTCGGTTGGGCGGGAGGTGTGGCCGTGGGACCCGTGCGAAAAAAAAAAAAAAAAAAAAAAAAAAAAAATTAAGTCAGTTCCATTCTTGGCCACGTCATCGTTAATGCTAATTAAAACTTATGCCCATTGTGTTTAGAAATAACACTAAACTAGTAATGGTTTTGTTTTAATTTCATGTACCCTCTGGGAGCCAATAAGCTAGATGACCTGCGATGTAGTTTCAGGAGCTGCCTGGATGTAAAATTAGCACAAATGATGTCGTTAATCAAGGACCAAGGAATAAGAGGTTCGTATCTAAATAATTCGTTATATTTTTAAAATAATAAGTTTAAATAAGTAAGTTGGCCACGTCATCGTTAATGCTAATTAAAACTTATGCTCATTGTGTTTACAAATAACACTAAACTTGTAATGGTTTTGTTTTAATTACATGTACCCTCTGGGAGGCAATAAGCTAGATGACCTGCGATGTAGTTTCAGGAGCTGCGCGGATGTAAAATTAGAACAAATGATGTCGTTAATCAAGGACCAAGGAATGAAAGGTTCGCATCTAAATAATTTGTTATATTTTTAAAATAAGTTCTTATGTTGTTTTGATAATCGACAATCAAAATCAAAAAATATTTAATATTAATTAGCCCACACACACACATACAGACACACACTTCAGGGAGACAAAAGATTATCCCAAAGGCTGCAAACTGAAGATGGCACACACACACAATGAGAGAATAAGTAATTAAATTAGAAATTAAACTAAGCAAATGGAAAATTTTGCAAGTAAAAATTTTGAGCCCTCCTCCTCGATTCTCATTAGTGGCACGTAAGCTACACGGCACAGTGCAAATATAGTTTTTGTTTTTAGTATATATTTCTAGTGTTTGTCAACTTAATATTTTTAACATATATATACCGAATATTTTGAGAATATTTTTTTTGCGCCCTCCTCCTCGATTCTCATTAGTGGCACGTAAGCTACACGGCACAGTGCAAATATAGTGTTTGTTTATGGTATATATTTCTAGTGTTTGTCAACTTAGTATTTTTAACATATATATACCGAATATTTTTAGAATATTTTTTTAATATTAGTAATTTAAATTAAACTAGGCAAATGGAAAATTTTGCAAATAAAAGTTTTGCGCCCTTCGCCTCGATTCTCATTAGTGGCACGTAAGCTACACGGCACAGTGCAAATATAGTTTTTGTTTCTAGTATATAATTCTAATGTTTGTCAACTTAATATTTTTAACATATATTTACCGAATATTTTTTTTTGCGCCCTCCTCCTCGATTCTCATTAGTGGCACGTAAGCTACACGGCACAGTGCAAATATAGTTTTTGTTTCTAGTATATAATTCTAGTGTTTGTGAACATAATATTTTTAACATATATTTACCGAATATTTTTAAGTAAACTTAATCTTTCTAGTATATTTTTTTTATATATAATTTTATCTATAATGTTTTTTGAAATTAATTCAGTTCCATTCTTGGCCACGTCATCGTTAATGCTAATTAAAACTTATGCCCATTGTGTTTAGAAATAACACTAAACTAGTAATGGTTTTGTTTTAATTTCATGTACCCTCTGGGAGCCAATAAGCTAGATGACCTGCGATGTAGTTTCAGGAGCTGCCTGGATGTAAAATTAGCACAAATGATGTCGTTAATCAAGGACCAAGGAATAAGAGGTTTGTATATAAATAAGTCGTTATATTTCTAAAATAAGTTCTTATGTTGTTTTAAAAATCGACAATCAAAATCCAAAAATATTTAATATTAAAAAGCGGTTATTAATTACAACATGAAATTTATAACAATTGCTAATAGATATACATGACT
This sequence comes from Drosophila mauritiana, assembly GCF_004382145.1. Taxonomy (NCBI): domain Eukaryota; kingdom Metazoa; phylum Arthropoda; class Insecta; order Diptera; family Drosophilidae; genus Drosophila; species Drosophila mauritiana. The sequence continues at coordinate 18,592 of NW_022881492.1, forward strand.
AAATATGCTAAGGTGTACACAAAATTTACTTCATAAAAATATTGACCATATCGAATATAATATAAAATTCCAATTCGTAGGAAATCTACGTCCCAGAGACGGTATTCATATATTGATGACGTGGTCCATTTGATATTAAGTCAGTTCTATTCTTGGCCACGTCATCGTTAATGCTAATTAAAACTTATGCCCATTGTGTTTACAAATAACACTAAACTTGTAATGGTTTTGTTTTAATTACATGTACCCTCTGGGAGCCAATAAGCTAGATGACCTGCGATGTAGTTTCAGGAGCTTCTTGGATGTAAAATTAGCACAAATGATGTCGTTAATCAAGGACCAAGGAATAAGAGGTTCGTATCTAAATAATTCGTTATATTTTTAAAATAAGTAAGTACTTATGTTGTTTTGATAATAGACAATCAAATCAAAACATATTTAATATTAATTAGCGGTTATTAACTACAACATGAAATTTATATTGCTAATAGATATACATAACAAAATATGCTACTGTGAAAGTTATAATGGTTTAGTTTCAATTATAAGTTCCCTTTGGAAGCCAATACGCTAGGTAACCTACGATGTAATTTTAGGAGCTATGCGAATGTACAATCAGCGAATAGGATGTCATAAATCAAGGACCATAGAATAAGGGGTTTGTATCTTAATAATTCGTTATATTTTTAAAATAAGTTCTTATGTTGTTTTGATAATCGACAATCAAAATCAAAAAATATTTCATATTAATTAGCGGTAATTAACTAGCAACATTAAATTTAAAATAATTGCTAATAGATATACATGACTAAATATGCTAAGGTGAACACAAAATTTACTTTATAAAAATATTGACAATATCGAATTTAATATAAAATTCCAATTCGTAGGAAATCTACGTCCCAGAGACGGTATTCATGAATTGATGACGTGGTCCATTTGATATTAAGTCAGTTCTATTCTTGGCCACGTCATCCTTAATGCTAATTAAAACTAATGCCCATTGTGTTTACAAATAACACTAAACTTGTAATGGTTTTGTTTTAATTACATGTACCCTCTGGGAGCCAATAAGCTAGATGACCTGCGATGTAGTTTCAGGAGCTGCGCGGATGTAAAATTAGAACAAAGGATGTCGTAAATCAAGGACCAAAGAATAAGAGGTTCGTATCTAAATAATTCGTTATATTTTTAAAATAAGTTCTAATGTTGTTTTGATAATCGAATATCAAAATCAAAAAATATTTAATATTAATTAGCGGTAATTAACTAGCAACAAGAAATTTAAAATAATTGCTAAGAGATATACATAACAAAATATGCTATTGTGAAAGTTATAATGGTTTAGTTTCAATTATAAGTTCCTTTTGGAAGCCAATACGCTAGATAACCTACGATGTAATTTAAGGAGCTATGCCAATGTACAATTAGCGAATAGGATGTCATAAATCAAGGACCATAGAATAAGGGGTTTGTATCTTAATAATTCGTTATATTTTTAAAATAAGTTCTTATGTTGTTTTGATAATCGACAATCAAAATCAAAAAATATTTCATATTAATTAGCGGTAATTAACTAGCAACATTAAATTTAAAATAATTGCTAATAGATATACATGACTAAATATGCTAAGGTGAACACAAAATTTACTTCATAAAAATATTGACAATATCGAATTTTTTAAATAAAATTCCAATTCATAGGAAATCTACGTACCAGAGATGGTATTCATAATTGATGACGTGGTCCATTTGATATTAAGTCAGTTCTATTCTTGGCCACGTCATCCTTAATGCTAATTAAAACTAATGCCCATTGTGTTTACAAATAACACTAAACTTGTAATGGTTTTGTTTTAATTACATGTACGCTCTGGGAGCCAATAAGCTAGATGACCTGCGATGTAGTTTCAGAAGCTGAGCGGATGTAAAATTAGCACAAAGGATGTCGTAAATCAAGGACCTAAGAATAAAAGGTTCGTATCTAAATAATTCGGTCTATTTTTAAAAAAAGTATGTACTTATGTTGTTTTGATAAAAGACAAAAAAATCAACAAAATTTTAATATTAATTAGCGTTTATTAACTATAACATGAAATTTAAAACAATTGCTAATAGATATACATGACTAAAGACGATAAGGTGAACACAAAATTTACTTCATAAAAATATTGACAATATCGAATTTTTTAAATAAAATTCCAATTCATAGGAAATCTACGTACCAGAGATGGTATTCATAATTGATGACGTGGTCCATTTGATATTAAGTCAGTTCTATTCTTGGCCACGTCATCCTTAATGCTAATTAAAACTAATGCCCATTGTGTTTACAAATAACACTAAACTTGTAATGGTTTTGTTTTAATTACATGTACGCTCTGGGAGCCAATAAGCTAGATGACCTGCGATGTAGTTTCAGAAGCTGAGCGGATGTAAAATTAGCACAAAGGATGTCGTAAATCAAGGACCTAAGAATAAAAGGTTCGTATCTAAATAATTCGGTCTATTTTTAAAAAAAGTATGTACTTATGTTGTTTTGATAAAAGACAAAAAAATCAACAAAATTTTAATATTAATTAGCGTTTATTAACTATAACATGAAATTTAAAACAATTGCTAATAGATATACATGACTAAAGACGATAAGGTGAACACAAAATTTACTTCATAAAAATATTGACAATATCGAATTATTTAAATAAAATTCCAATTCATAGGAAATCTACGTACCAGAGATGGTATTCATAATTGATGTTTGACATTAAGTCAGTTCTATTCTTGGCCACGTCATCGTTAATGCTAATTAAAACTTATGCCCATTGTGTTTACAAATAAAACTAAACTTGTAATGGTTTTGTTTTAATTTCATGTACCCTCTGGGAGCCAATAAGCTAGATGACCTGCGATATAGTTTCAGGAGCTGCTTGGATGTAAAATTAGCACAAATGATGTCGTTAATCAAGGACCAAGGAATAAGAGGTTCGTATCTAAATAATTCGTTATATTTTTAAAATAAGTTCTTATGTTGTTTTAATAATCGACAATCAAAATCAAAAAATATTTAATATTAATTAGCCCACACACACACATACAGACACACACTTCAGAAAGACAAAAGATTATCCCAAAGGCTGCAAACTGAAGATGGCACACACACACAATGAGAGATGGTATTCATAATTGGTGTTTGATATTAAGTCAGTTCTATTCTTGGCCACGTCATCGTTAATGCTAATTAAAACTTATGCCCATTGTGTTTACAAATACCACTAAACTTGTAATGGTTTTGTTTTAATTACATGTACCCTCTGGGAGCGAATAAGCTAGATGACCTGCGATGTAGTTTCAGGAGCTGCGCGGATTTCAAATTAGCACAAAGGATGTCGTAAGTCAAGGATCAAAGTATAAGAGGTTCGTATCTAAATAATTCGTTATATTTTTGAAATAAGTTCTTATGTTGTTTTCATAATCGACAATCAAAATCAAAAAATATTTAATAATAATTAGCGGTACTTAACTAGCAACATGAAATTTAAAACACTTGCTATTACATGACTAACGATGCTGAGGTGAACACAAAATTTACTTCATAAAAATATTGACAATATCGAATTTTTTAAATAAAAATCCAATTCATATGAAATGTACGTACCAGAGATGGTATTCATAATTGATGTTTGATATTAAGTCAGTTCTATTCTTGGCCACGTCATCGTTAATGCTAATTAAAACTTATGCCCATTGTGTTTACAAATAAAACTAATCTTGTAATGGTTTTGTTTTAATTACATGTACCCTCTGGGAGCCAATAAGCTAGATGACCTGTGTAGCATATTGGACTAATCTACCCTAACAATACAATAAATGATTGGGTATAACTTAGCGTCAATACATTGTGACACTTTGTCATAATAAATATAAATATACAAATATACAAAAAGACCACCAAAAACTACGTAAGCACTCCAGCGCCCCAGTAATACGATCTAACGCTTATACATAAGCCGATCGCGGAGCGTGGGAATGCTGAGCATGCACTTTGCAGCTCCAGTGGTCAATGCCTTCTGCATACATATGTATATGTATGAATGTAAGTAAGAATACATAGATATAAGCAATGTATGTGCGGGTTAGCTGAACCCAACTTCAGCACACTTTGATGATTCAAATAAAGAACCTCGAACAGAGCAGAAGCCAAGCTCTTCTTTTATTAAACATCAAAATAGCACCCATTAAAACAGCACCTTCCATATGGCGACCGTGACAGGACGGAAAAGAAGCTATTCTCTCCTTCTTCTTAATAACAACAAAATACTTTAAAGTGTTGTGCTAATAATTAGAGTCGACTGATCTTAGTTCGACTATAAACTAAATAAATTGATAAATAAATTTGACAACATAAAACATAATAATTGATGGCGGAAGAGCCACAGTTCTCAAACGCACAGCCCACGACACAAAGGGACTTGCCAACGTTGGAAGAAGCTCTGCAGCAAAATCCTGCAGATGGACCACGCCCACTCACAATAGCTGAGTACCGGGCAAGGCAGGAGAGGAAGGAACCAAAGAAGCACAAACGCTCCGGAAAAAGGATAAAGTTACTCAAACAACGCCGACTGGTTAAGGAAATGACCCAGTTGGCCAGAGACGAGGCATCCCGACAACGCTACAAAGAGCGTCTTGAGGACATCGAAAGCAAGATTTCGCAAGGTGCGAAACAACGCAAACGGGCTGCATAAATAAATGCCAATGCCCCAATTTGCCTTAATATTAATTTCTAAACCCAAGCCGATGCGGGAAACCGCTGCTTGAAAAACACTAATATCTGTTAGGCTTTTTACTAACAATGCGGTTGGAGAATTTTTTTTTATATTGTAAACAAATATGTGAGCCAACCACATTTATTAACAACTAATATTTCCACGTCTCCGCTACTGAGTATATATATATTCAGCTGCAAAAAAAAATTTTTTTTTAATGACAGAATATAACAATTCTTATCTGCATTAAACGTAAACATTTTTTTTATATTTGATTTTCTAGAAGAATAAATTAATATCATAATAATGAGAAAAAGCTCATAAATAGAAAAAAAAAAAACGTTTCATTGAAAATAAACAGAAAAAAAATGGGATGGTTTAGCGATTCTAGTGAGGCAAAGGACAATACTGCCAACGTAGTTAATAACGTAAAAATTATAGACCACACAGACGATATAAATGCGTTGTGGATCTTATTGCTGATCATAACAATAGTACTACTTCTACAATTTCTGCTTACAATTTATGTTAAGCATAACAAGATCATCAAAAGACGTTATATAAATAGGGCAAATCGTTTAGACCAGATTAAAAAAAAAAAAAATAATATGGGTTAGAAGAAAGCTTAATAAAGACTTTTTTTTAACGACAAGAATGGAATGGATCGAAATAGCGATACGAATAGACGAATTTCTCTTCAGGTTTGATAAGTCTTATAAATGTATCAATAGAGACGCAGTAATAAAATCCGAAACTTTGAAAAATCATATAGAGATATTAGTAGGAGAATATAATAAAATAGTTACATTAGTAAATAAATATGCTCACATCTGAACATAATAACAAATGTTTAAGGGTTTTAAAATCCCTAAACACAAGATTAAATAACATCAGAAAAAGAAGGCATATTCTGATAGAAGTATCAGAAAGTCTAAGTCAATTGGTTGAATTCAACACAGACCAGTTCAAAGAACTAGACGAATCTGTTCAATCAAGCGGCGCTGAGTCCGATAGTGACATTGAAACGCTAGAAGGAAGCGACCGAATTGAATTTAAATCTGAACCAATAACAATTTCTGAAATGGCACAGACAGTGGTAGAATTTATCAGGCTAGCCACATCTCTGATACCAGAGTTTGATGGTAAACCAGAAAATCTACAAAGTTTTTTGGATGCTCTAGGTCTACTAGATAGCTTAAAGAGCACACATGAAACGACAGCAATAATCCTAATAAAAACTAAACTTAAAGGCCATGTAAGAAACCTTATAAGTAATGAGCAGACGATTGCTGCAATCATTACCCAACTGTCAAGTGCAGTAAAAGGAGAATCGGTAGAAGTGATATCTGCCAAGCTTCTGAATCTAAGACAGAGAAATAAAACGGCTAACCAATACACCCAAGACGTGGAAAAACTGACAAAGGCCCTTGAAGGTGCCTATATCAGTGAAGGTCTCAGCCAATCCTTAGCAAATAAATACAGCACTACAACAGCTGTAAAAGCAATGACACAGAATTGCTCCATTGATAAGGTAAAACTTATCATGCAAGCAGGCACATTCACAAACATGAATGATGCCATCTCCAAATTTGTAAACAGTTGCACAGAGATAACAGGTCAAAGTAACACTGTACTCTATTATCGACGAGGTGCAAATAATTATAATAGAGGCGCCCGGGGTTATAATCGTGGAAGAAATAACTACCACAACAATTACAACCGAGGCAGCAATAACAACAATAATAATACCTATGATATAATAACCGTGGAGGTAGGCGAGGCCAAAACCAAGGGAGAGGCCGCGGAAACTACAACCATAATAATAATAATAATAGCAGTGTGAGAATCGCGCAAAATACGTCGGAAAACTAACAGACCCTTTAGGAAACAACCAATAAATGTAAAAGTTCATTCCATCAATTATAGTCTTAATATATTCGTAACCTCCTATAATCATTTAACTGAAAATAAACTAACATTTCTCATAGATACTGGTGCAGATATCTCACTTTTGAAAGTAAATTCTGATAACTTCATAATTCAAAATGAAAAAATAATAAACATCGAAGGCATAGGCCAAGGTGTGATAAAGTCTCAAGGAACAACCTTAATAGAACTTCAATCAACAAAATATATTATTCCACATGAATTTCATTTGGTAAACCCAAATTTTGCAATACCATGTGATGGAATAATAGGCATTGATTTTATAAAGAAATTCAATTGTCAACTAGATTTCAAACCAAGTGAAGACCGTTTATAATTAGACTCCAAAATTTAAATTATCCAATATATGTTCCGATAACATATAGCGCTGACAACAATACAGTTCTTCTGCCAGCCAGATCACAAGTTATTCGGAAAATAGACATTAATGTTGTAAATGATTTCATATTCATTTGTTCATTTCATCATCATTTGTTCCTAATCAAGAAATACACAATGGGATTTATGTTGCAAATACAATAGCAGCATCCAAACATGTATACGTTCGACTTCTAAATACAACTAATTTCGACCAAGTGGTCAAAGTAAATAAAATACAATATGAAAATCTAAAAGATTATGACATTCATAATACCGACACTGGAAATAGAAGCGAACAAATACTTTCGAAACTAAAGAAAAATTTTCCAGACCAATTTAAAAATCAATTAACAGAATTATGCACACAGTATAGTGATGTGTTCGGACTGGAAACCGAACCAATATCAACAAATAATTTTTATAAACAAACATTAAGTCTTAAAGATGATGAACCCATTTATATAAAAAACTATAGAAGCCCGCATAGCCATATTGAGGAAATTCAAAAACAAGTAGGGAAATTAATAAGCGACAAAATCGTCGAACCGTCTGTATCTGAGTATAACAGCCCACTCTTGCTAGTTCCAAAAAAATCGTTACCAAATTCACAAGAGAAAAAATGGCGATTAGTAATTGACTATCGTCAAATAAACAAAAAACTTCTTTCTGACAAATTTCCACTCCCTAGAATTGATGACATTTTAGATCAACTAGGTCGAGCTAAATACTTTTCATGCCTTGACTTAATGTCAGGTTTCCACCAAATAGAACTTGAGGAAAATTCTAGAAATATAACATCCTTTTCAACGAGCAATGGCTCATATCGCTTCACGCGATTACCCTTTGGTCTTAAAATAGCACCAAATTCATTTCAGAGGATGATGACTATATCATTCTCGGGATTAGAACCCTCTCAGGTATTCCTTTACATGGATGACTTAATGGTGATAGGATGTTCCGAAAAACACATGATTAAAAACTTAACTGACGTTTTTAATGTATGTAGGAAATATAACCTAAAGTTGCATCCAGAAAAATGTTCATTTTTTATGCACGAAGTGACATTCCTAGGTCACAAATGCACTGACAAAGGAGTATTGCCAGATGACAAGAAATATGACGTCATCAAAAATTATCCTGTCCCTCATGATGCGGACAGTGCAAGACGATTTGTAGCATTCTGCAACTATTATCGTCGATTTATAAGGAACTTCGCCGACTATTCACGGCACATAACTAGATTATGTAAAAAGAATGTCCCTTTTGAATGGTCAAGCGAATGCCAGAACGCATTCGAATACCTTAAAGAAAATCTTATGCACCCCACACTATTACAATATCCTGATTTTCGCAAAGAATTTTGCATTATAACAGATGCCAGTAAACAAGCTTGCGGAGCGGTTCTAACTCAGAACCGTAACGGGATTCAGCTCCCAATAGCTTATGCATCGTGTTCATTTACAAAAGGAGAAAGCAATAAGAGTACAACGGAACAAGAGCTAGCGGCAATTCATTGGGCAATTACCTATTTTAGACCATACATTTATGGCAAACATTTCACCATTAAAACGGACCACAGACCATTAACGTACCTATTTTCTATGACTAATCCCAGTTCTAAATTAACTCGCATGCGGCTAGAGGTTGAAGAATACGACTTCACAGTAGAATACCTAAGGGGGAAAGATAATTTTGTAGCAGACGCACACTCACGTATAAATATAAAGGAACTCAAAGACATACAACATAAAGTCCTGAAAGTCACTACAGGCAACAAAGTAGACAAGAAAACTGTACAGTAACAAATAAGGAACTATTGCCTAGGCAAAGTATCCAAAATGTATCTAAGCCCAACGTACACGAAGTCATAACAAATGATGAAGTACGAAAAGTAGTGACTAACTAGTGAATAACTGAATCTATTTGTTTACTAAAACGAGGAAATAAAGTTATTGCAAGAATTGATGTTGACGATTTATATACCAATGGAATTTTAGATTTAGGTCAGTTCTTCCAAAGGCTTGAAATGCAAGCCGGTATACTAAAAATCAGCCAACTCAAATTGGCACCGAGTGAAAAAATCTTTGAAACCATTTCAATAGATAATTTCAAAAATATGGGCAATATAAAATTGAAATCATTAAGAGTAGCGCTACTCCAGCCGGTGACCATTATAAAAACTGAAAAAGGGATACAATCGATACTGTCTACATATCAGGACGATCCAATTCAAGGAGGTCATACAGGCATTACAAGAACGCTAGCGAAAATAAAAAGACACTATTATTGGAAAAATATGACTCGTCATATAAAAGAGTACATACGTAGATGTCATAAATGCCAAATGTCAAAAACAACGACACATACAAAGACCCCAATGACTCACACAGAAACCCCAACAAATGCTTTTGATATAGTGATAGTGGACACAGTTGGTCCACTACCGAAATCAGAATATGGCAACGAATACATCGTCACACTAATATGTGATTTGACGAAGTATCTAGTAACCATACCTGTTGCGAATAAGAGCGCAAATACTGTCGCAAAAGCTATATTCGAAAATTTTATACTAAAGTACGGTCCAATGAAGACGTTCATTTCGGACATGGGTACCGAGTATAAAAACAATGTAATTCAAGATATGTGTAAATATATGAAGATTGAAAATCTTACATCCACTGCATATCACCACCAGACTTTAGGGACAATCGAACGAAGTCCTAGAACATTCAATGAATACATTCGTTCATACATCATTTGGATACAATACTTTACATATTGTTTCAACACAACACCATCAGTCATGCATAATTACTGTCCATATGAACTAGTCTTTGGAAGATTACCAAGGCAGTTCGCAAATTTTAATAAAACAGATAGAATAGAACCACTGTATAATATAGAAGATTACTCAAAAGAAATAAAATTTAGATTAGAAATAGCATATAAAAGAGCTAGACTTTTGTTAGAAAAAGCTAAGTCTTATAGAAAACAACTTTATGATAAGAAAACTTCAGATTTCCAATTAAAAGTAGGAGATAAAGTTATACTAAGGAACGAATCAGGTCATAAGTTAGATCCAGTATATCTAGGCCCTTATACTGTAGAAACCATAGAAGACAGAGACAACATAGTAATTAGAGATACAAAACAAAAGAAGCAAAAAGTACATAAGGATAGACTAAAAATATATAATCAATGAAACGTTTCATTTCACTTAAGAAAAGGTCTGATCAACCTCAAAACAAAAAAACAAAAAAAACCACAAAAAAAATTTAATTATTTTTCCTTCTAAGAAAGTTAAACATAAATCCAAAAATATCGTAATTCAACATACATTTTTTTGTATTATTCTGTCATTATACAAAAATGCTTTGAGACAAAACATTGCTAATAATTAATAAGAAAAATCAATATCATTTAAAAAAAATTTTTTTTCTTTCTAAACACAATATTAATATTGAGAACTAAATGACTACATATATTACGTCATTTCTTTAAAAAGGGAGGTGTAGCATATTGGACTAATCTACCCTAACAATACAATAAATGATTGGGTATAACTTAGCGTCAATACATTGTGACACTTTGTCATAATAAATATAAATATACAAATATACAAAAAGACCACCAAAAACTACGTAAGCACTCCAGCGCCCCAGTAATACGATCTACATAAGCCGATCGCGGAGCGTGGGAATGCTGAGCATGCACTTTGCATGCACAAGTGGTCAATGCCTTCTGCATACATATGTATGGTATATAGTGACGTATTCACGCCAACTCATCACGCTCAGTTAATTGAATATTCGCGCCACCGAAACTGGGCCGCTCTTGGTAAACGGATTCCCAAGCCTGACCTAGCAGTTTCGTCTGCTCTCTCTAAAGCTCTCCTTAACGTAAACATCCAAGAACATCACATGATTTTACCGTTTAAAGCTATTTTCTGCGTTATCTGCGTGTCGATCGTCTATTACTTCACTTCACAACCTTGGGAGATATTCCGTTTTTTTCCTATTCCTTATTTCTGTAACCCATAGAGGCCCCTCCTCAATCTCACTCACATTTGAAATCAGTCTTAAGTTGAAAGTTATACCGTAAAGTTCAATAAGTCTAAAACCGATATTTAATAAAAACCAAAACCGAATTTATTCAGTGTTTAATTTATTTCGGAGTTGATCCTAGTTTAAATACGGATCATTTGTTCGACTTGAAAAATAAAAACTATTTAACTTTCAGCGTTGATCTTAGTTTAAATACGGATCATTTGTTCGGCTCAATTAAAAAACTATTTAACTGGCGCAGTCGGTAGGATAACTCAAAGATTGCTTGATGCGAAAATATAAAATTTTTAATTCCTGTAATCTGTGTTATCCGCCAAAGAACTCACGTAGTGTAACTGTGAAAGTGAAGTGTTGACCATTAATACGCCTACACTTAAAAGAACAGTGAGACACATCTGTTTAAACAACAGTGAACTTCCAACATTTACCGGAGCTATAAATCCAGAAATTTTTTTTGGTTACTCCGAACAAGTGAATTGCTGGAAAATAAAAAAATAAAAAAAAAAGAACCTAAAACTAAATATATTAAGGAATTACCAAATAAGTGAAAAATTAAAATCTAAGTGAAACAAAACATAAGGAAGTAAACCCAAATCAATTAGTTAAAAAAAAAAAAAATCTTTAATACGAACTATTAAATAAGTGCATATAAAACAAAACTATATACACTTCAAGAAAATATTTATCTAAATAAACTCTATCTAAGCTCAACGGAAAATAACAAAAGAAATAAATCTTAACGTGTTTTCAAGAGAGGAGAGTTATAGACTTCAAACGTAACATAAGTGAAAAATCAATAAGAGTGAATAATATTTAAATGAAGACAAACAAAAAACTGAAGATATAAAGTTTGAATAAATTAAAAATAAACTAAAACTATACAATACAAAAATAAAATTAACAATAATAAAATTATGAAATAACCGCTACTCACGAAACATCAGAAACTATAAACATTTAAAAACAAAAAAAAAAAAGAAACCAACAATTTTGTACTCTAATAAAAAAAAAAAATGGCAGTAGCAGCACCAAGCCCAATAATGCTGTCCGACTCGAACATGATTCAAGTTGAACGACAAATAAATGGAGTCGAACACTTCAACGGGGACCCACAGACCCTGTATACGTTCATCAGCCGCATCGATTTCATCCTGGCACTATATCAAACGACCGACGAACGGCAGAAGCTCACCATCTTCGGACACATTGAGCGCAACATCGCGGGAGAGGTCATCCGCACACTAGGAGTTACGAACCTCACCACCTGGACGGAACTCAGGACTCATCTGATCCTGAACTACAAACCCCAGAGACCAAATCATCTACTATTGGAGGACTTCCGGAATACCCAATTCCGAGGTAACGTTCGTGAATTTTTAGAAGAAGCCGAACGTAGACGGCAGATATTAACAAATAAGTTTGACTTAGAAAGCGACACTGCAGAAACTGCCCTGTATAACCAACTAATACGAACCAGTATAGAAACATTAATTCTAAGATTACCAACTCACATACAGTTAAGAATAGTTAAATGCGAAATTCCGAATTTAAGATCATTAATAAATATATTGCAAGAAAAGGGAATTTATGAAATAGCAACTACATACAAGAACAATACAAAGCCAGTCTCAAATCCCATTAAATCACCTAACAATGCAACTCACAGACAAACAACTAACTACTGTAATCATACAACACCATTCCAACCATCATACAACGCCATGTATCAACCAATTCGCCAACCAATTTCATATATACCACCTCAATTACCCAGAACTAACCCTAATCCGTTTTCCCAATACCAATACCGTCAACTTCACCCTCATCCTAACGTATCTGTTATAGCTCAACCTAGACCATTGAATCGTCAACATACATTTGACCAGAACCGACCAGGACTTAATTATTCAAACGCACTAAATACAAGAGAAAATATAACGACCGGTGGACCAGCACTAAAGAGACAACGACCGTCTGACAGTGGACAATCACGTATGAGTTTTGATGAGGCTCGTTACCAAGAAGAATTAGACCAAACTCATCAACAGTTCAATCCTTACATGCATTACGGGAATCATCCCCAATATCCTTTCGATCTTTACATGCCTTACGGGCCACCCCCCAACAACATCCCGATTTATTACATGCCTTACGACCCCCCACAACAACATCCGGTTGGCATACAAGAGATGGCAGAGGCACGAGAAGAGCCAACTGAACCTCCTATGGATGTCATAAATCAAGGACCATAGAATAAGAGGTTTGTATCTAAATAATTCGATATATTTTTAAAATAAATTCTTATGTTGTTTTGATAATCGACGATCAAAATCAAAAAATATTTAATATTAATCCGCGGTAATTAACTAGCAACATGAAATTTAAAACAATTGCTAATAGATATACATGACTAAATATGCTAAGGTGTACACAAAATTTACTTCATAAAAATATTGACCATATCGAATATAATATAAAATTCCAATTCGTAGGAAATCTACGTCCCAGAGACGGTATTCATATATTGATGACGTGGTCCATTTGATATTAAGTCAGTTCTATTCTTGGCCACGTCATCGTTAATGCTAATTAAAACTTATGCCCATTGTGTTTACAAATAACACTAAACTTGTAATGGTTTTGTTTTAATTACATGTACCCTCTGGGAGCCAATAAGCTAGATGACCTGCGATGTAGTTTCAGGAGCTTCTTGGATGTAAAATTAGCACAAATGATGTCGTAAATCAAGGACCTAAGAATAAAAGGTTCGTATCTAAATAATTCGTTATATTTTTAAAATAAGTTCTTATGTTGTTTTGATAATCGACAATCAAAATCAAAAAATATTTAATATTTATTAGCCCACACACACACATACAGACACACACTTCAGGGAGACAAAAGATTATCCCAAAGGCTGCAAACTGAAGATGGCACACACACACAATGAGAGAATAAGTAATTAAATTAGAAATTAAACTAAGCAAATGGAAAATTTAGCAAGTAAAAATTTTGAGCCCTCCTCCTCGATTCTCATTAGTGGCACGTAAGCTACACGGCACAGTGCAAAGATAGTTTTTGTTTCTAGTATATATTTCTAGTGTTTGTCAACTTAATATTTTTAACATATATTTACCGAATATTTTTAGAATATTTTTTTTGCGCCCTCCTCCTCGATTCTCATTAGTGGCACGTAAGCTACACGGCACAGTGCAAATATAGTTTTTGTTTATGGTATATTGTTGTAGCTCCCAGTTTAAAGATTGGTTTTCAGTTTGAATTCACTTTTTATTGGTTTGTAGGAGCAGGGAAGGTCCCGCTCCATTCAAAGTTAATTCGTCAATGATTTGGCGATCTAAATACAATGGTTTCTTAGCCTAAGTCGAGGAGCAGCGCTTCCGGCATAGCCTGCGCTTATATGCGTTTCCTACATATATATATATTGTCGTCGAGCGACGGTGCTGGAGGAGGGGTGCTATAGGCACACATATTAGCGGTCAGCGCTTGGCCAGCGTGAGTACTGCTGATCATGCAAATTAGGTACGTTGCCCTCAACATACGCTTGGGCTGAACTGTTTATGTACACATTGCAACAGAGTGATACAATGTGATTGTATATTATGAATACAGTGGTTAACCGATATGTGTGCATACTACATCTCCCTCCTTTTGAAAAATAACGTAATATTATGAAGTTATTTTAAAGGTAGTTTATACATTATTAAAAATTGTGTTATGATTGTTTTTAAGTACATCTATGTAGGGAGAATTTTTAAGTAAAACCTCAAAAAGAAAAATATTTTTTTTTTATTATTATTATTATTATTATTATTTTTATTTTTATGCCTATGTATGATCATACTATAAATATTTACGACGTCGCAATTTTTAATCTGTCTTTATGAACAGTTTGCTTTTTATTTTTATTATTAGTTATTATAATGTTATTATTTTCTCCTATTTCCGTTACTTTATACGGACCTGTATATTTGGAGTCTAACTTATGACCTGTTTCGTTTTTTAATAGAACTTTATCTCCTACTAATATATCTAAGTTCCTTGCTTTCTGATCATAAAGTTTCTTATTTTTCTCTTTATGTTCATCTATCATAATTCTAGCTCTTTTATAGGCTACTTGTAATCTATATTTACTTTCCTTAGCATAATCATCTACATTATATATGGGTTCTATATTAGTTATGCTATTAAATTGATTTGGCAAATTATTTGTTTTACCAAAGACAAGTTCGTATGGACAATAGTTATGTGCTATTGATGGGGTCGTGTTAAAACAGTATACGAAATATTTAAGCCATACGTCCCAATCAGTTTTATCAACCGATATGTATGAACGTATATATTCATTGAAAGTTCGTTGACTTCTTTCGACTGTTCCAACTGTCTGGTGATGGTGTGCAGTTGATGTTATATTTTTTATTTTTAGATATTTGCACAAGTCATTTATAACTGAATTCTTATATTCTGTTCCCATGTCCGTAATGAACGTCTTCATTGGACCGTACTTTAGAATAAAAGATTCATAAATTGCTTTAGCGACAGTATCAGCGCTTTTGTTTGCAACTGGTATGGCAACTAGATATTTAGTTAAATCACATATAAGTGTGATTGCATATTCATTGCCATTTCCTGATTTTGGTAGCGGACCTTTAGTGTCCACTATCACCCTGTCGAAAGCTTTTATTGGTGTCTCTGTTATTGTTAAAGGAGTTATTGTATTTCTTGTCACTTTTGATTTTTGGCATTTCTGACATTTTTTAATGTACTCAGTTATATCTTTAGACATACCTTTCCAGTAATAGTATCTTTTGACCTTGGCCAAGGTTTTTGTGATGCCTGTGTGACCTCCTTGTATTGGATCGTCATGAAATGTAGACAATATAGCTTCTTTTTCTTTTAATTTTTCTATTAGGGTCACCGGGTTGAGTAGCGCTACTCTCAATGAATTTAATATTTTATTGCCCATTATTTTGAAATTATCAATTGAAACATGTTCAAAGATATTTTCCCACGGTGCCACTTTGAGTTGGCTGATTTTATTTATACCGGCTTGCATTTCAAGCCTTTGGAAAAAATGACCTAAATCAAGTATTCCATTAGTATATAAATCGCTAACATCATATCTTGCAATAATTTTCTTACCATGTTTAAAGAAACATAGCATATTTTTTATATGCAAGGTCACTACTTTACGTAATTCGTCATTTTTGATGACTTCATATACGTTGGGCTTTGAAGCTTTTTCTATAGATTGCTTAGGCAATTCTATTTCTTTATCTCCTGCGCAGGATTTTTGTCTACTTTGATATCTTGTAGTGACTTTCTTTATATTTCTGTTAATTTCTTGTAGTTCTTTGATGGTTATTCTTGATAACGCATCAGCTACATAGTTGTCTTTTCCCTTCAGATACTCAACTGTAAAATTATACTCCTCTAATTCAAGTCTCATACGAGTTAGTTTAGAGCTCGGATTTATCATAGAGAACAGGTATGTAAGTGGTCTGTGGTCTGTTTTGACAGTGAAATGTCTACCATAAATATATGGTCTGAAATGAGTTATTGCCCAATGAATTGCTGCCAATTCTTGTTCTGTTGTGCTTTTATTACTTTCACCCTTTGTAAACGCTCTTGATGCATATGCCACTGGAAGTTGGAGACCTTTTTTGTATTGAGTTAACACTGCTCCACAAGCTTGCTTACTTGCATCCGTTATTATGCAAAATTCTTCGCTGAAATTTGGGTATTGTAATAAATTGGGATTAACTAGTGCCGATTTGAGATGTTCGAAGGCATGCTGGCATTCAGCTTTCCATTCGAATTTTACATCTTTTTTACATAATCTTGTTATGTGACGAGAATATTCGGCAAAATTTTGGATAAAACGTCTATAGTAATTGCAAAATGCAATAAATCGTCTAGCACTGTCCGCATCGTGTGGGACTGGATAATTTTTGATGGCGTCATACTTTTTGTCATCTGGCAAGATTCCTTTATCTGTGCATTTGTGTCCCAAAAATGTGACTTCATGCATGAAAAATGAACATTTTTCTGGATGTAGCTTTAGGTTGTATTTCCTGCATTTCTCAAAAACATCAGTCAAGTTTTTAACCATATGTTTTTCGGAACAACCAATAACTATTAAATCATCCATATACAGGAATGCTTGAGAAGGTTCAAGTCCAGAGAAAGCTATAGTCATCATTCTCTGAAAAGAATTTGGTGCTATTTTTAGACCGAGTGGTAATCGCGTGAAGCGATATGAGCCATTGCTCGTTGAAAAAGACGTTACATCTCTTGAACTTTCTTCGAGTTCAATTTGATGAAAACCTGACATAAAGTCTAGGCATGAAAAATATTTTTCTCTACCTAGTTGATCTAAAATATCATCAATTCTAGGTAGTGGGAATTTATCGGACAACAATTTTTTATTAATTTGACGATAGTCAATTACTAATCGCCACTTTTTCTTGTCAGAACCAGGATGAGATTTCTTTGGAACTCACAAAAGTGGGCTGTTATATGGGGATACAGACGGTTCGACTATTTTGTTATTAATTAATTTTTCTACCTGTACTTGAATTTCGTCAAGTTGACTATGAGGATTTCTATAATTTTTAATATATATTTTTTTTTTTTTTTTTTTTCGCACGGGTCCCACGGCCACACCTCCCGCCCAACCGACCGAGGGGCGCTGCCGTGTATCGTACGGCTCGATTCGCGAGAAGATATAGACGCGATATAAAAAATAGAATAGGAACGAGGAAATGAATATAATGAGGAATAACTATGTTAAATATTAGTGTTAGTAGGATCTAATTATGTAATAGAAAAGATAAAATCGATTGTTTTAATAGCGGCAGAGAGTCAAGATTACAGATAATAGGATAAAGTCTATTATAGTCAGAACATAAAACTCTGTAAGGGTCATGCAACTCATAATTAGATCTACAATGAATTAAGATAAGGGGTATATAGTTTCTAGTGAATCTACTTGGAACCGAGAAGTTAAGCCGACTAATCAAGTCGGGACTCTCAACATCCCCACGAATAAGTTTACAAATAAAAACTGTTCCAAGCATAGTTCTACGGTTAGCTAGGGATGGTAAATTAATTAAAAGTAGTCTACTGGAATAAGGGGGTAATATATGGTTTGCATCCCAATTTAGGCGCCGCAAGGCAAAAAGTAAGAAGTTTTTTTGGACCGATTCAATGCGGTCCGAGTGGACTGCGTATTGTGGACTCCAAACAGGTGATCCGTACTCGAGAATCGGACGGACTAACGAAATAAATAAGGTCTTAGTCAAGTAAGGGTCATCAAATTCCTTAGACCACCTTTTTATAAAACCAAGCACACCCCTGGCCTTATTGACAATAGACGAAATATGGTCAGAAAATTTTAGTTTTGGGTCCAGAAGAACACCAAGATCATCAACTCGTGTTATTCTGTCCAGAGAGCACCCACTTAGAGAGTAAGTCGTGCGTATTGGGTTGGCACGACAAAAGGTCATAACTTTACACTTGGAGCCATTTAAGTTTAATATGTTATCACGGCACCATATTTGAAATTGGTCTAGATCGGATTGTAAGTCCAAATGGCAAGAAGTTTCCTTGTACTGGAGGCATAATTTAACATCGTCTGCGTACATAAGTACACGCGAATGTTTTATTATTAAGGGGAGGTCGTTAATGAATAAGGTAAAAAGAAGCGGACCAAGATGGCTCCCTTGTGGGACACCGGATGTGACTCGGAGAATAGAAGATAAAGAATTTTTAAAGAGGACTTGTTGTGTCCTGCCATTCAGATAGCTTGAAATCCAATTTAGAAGATCAACAGGGAAACCTATAAGATCAAGTTTTTTTATTAGAAGGTAATGATTAACAGAGTCAAATGCTTTACTAAAATCAGTGTAGATGACATCTGTTTGAAGATTATTTTTGAAACCCTGTATTACAAAAGAAGTTAGCTCCAAGAGGTTAGTGGTTGTAGATCTGCGTTTCATAAAACCGTGTTGACACAGTGATATGATTGATCTACAAAGGTGCTGCAAATGAGGAGTGATAACATTTTCGAAAAGTTTTGGGATAGCCGACAATTTAGAGATTCCTCTGTAATTGCTTACATCCATTTTGCTACCTTTTTTGTGAAGAGGAATCACAAAGGACTCCTTCCATATATGAGGGAATGGTGAAGATTCCAAAGATAAGGTAAACAGTTTCAGTAGAGGCTTGCACAAGGCTTCCGCACAGAATCTGAGCACACAGCCAGGGATTCCATCGGGACCTGGCGAATAGACCGGTTTAACACGCTGAAGATCGTTAAGCAGTGAGCTTTCGTTTATAGTGGGGCAAAATATTAAATTCGACTTAGATACCGCATAAGAGTATGGCTGTTCGGAATGAGGTAAAGTTGAATATGTTGTTTGAAAAAACTTGGCGAATAGATCGGCTATTGCCTGATCCGATGTAACCGTAGTGTTTTCAAAAAATAGCGAGGAAGGGTAAGAACTTGTTTTTCGCTTAGTGCTAACGAAATTATAAAACTGTTTCGGATCCTGTGCAAACTGAAACTTACAACGGTTTAAATAATTTTTGTAGCACTGAGCATTAAGCACGGTAAAGTTTAACCGAGCGCTTAAATATTTACAAAGGATGGACTGAGAACCGGTATTTTTAAATTTCATATAGAGTCTGGACTTTACATTTCTTAGGTGTGTAAACTCTCTATTAAACCAAGGAGGTTTAGAGGTTGACGGATAGTACATCGGAACACAAGAGTCAAAAAATGATTTAATTGCGGTATAAAACATATTAATCGCATCCGCCATTATGTTGCAGGAGTAAAGATCGGACCAATTAAAGCCAGCTATAAAATTGTTTAGCCTCCGAAAATTTGCCTTGCGAAAACAGGGAATTCGCCTTGTAGATTTCTCTGAATTTACTTTTAATACCGTACCTAAGTCGATTTCCACCTCGAAAGTAGGATGATATTGATCTTCAGGTTGAGTAAGAGGTACTACCCTGGACAGAAACACACTTTCGGGACTTGTTACAAAACATAGATCCAAAAGTCGACCAAGAGAATTTTGAATATAATTAACTTACGACAGTGATAAGTCGAGCAAGCCGTCAATAAAGTCATGTTGTGCTAAAGGGAGAAGGATATTCGATTGTTTTTCTGGGGACCATATTGTGCCAGGTATATTAAAATCACCTAGAACTACCAATTGGTCCCTGTCAGAAAGTTTATTCAAGATGGACTGGATAGCGGACAGATGATTCTGATTTTCCGGGAATTCAGAAGATGGCGGAATATAAGAGCACGTAATATAAACTGATCTGTCGGAAAAAGACAGCTTTACACATACGAATTCCGAGTTTCGGGAATCGTCCAAAAGTAACTCCTCCGACGCGAGGGTAGATCTAACCGCAATTAAGACTCCACCTCCCCGTCTGGAGGGATGGTCAAACCTATATATAGTGTACATACCTGGGAAGACTTCGGAGTTGAGTATCTCCGGCTTTAACCAAGTCTCTGTGAGCACTATAATATGGGATGCAAATGAAAGACTATCACAATACAATTTGATTAATTTGCTACGCAAGCCTCTAACATTTTGATAGGAGATAGTAAGTTTTGTAGTTAGTTTTTTGAAGAGGAAGAAGATGAAGAGGCGGATGGTGCAGTGGCCTGGCCATGTGAGGGAAGTTTAATTCCCACGGGCACCTTTTTCTTATTTTTGGTCTTAGCTTCAAACTCTTTTACCACCATACTATCCGGCCAAAAATCACCCGAACATATGGTCGAAAAGAGCTCGTTTGGGACAGTTATCTTGAAAGATGATATGTCCCTAGCATAAGAGAAATTAAATTTTTCCACTTTTATATTATCGGTTTTTGTTTTGTCTTGTATATAAGACAATACATCCGACGATGTTTGATCAGGGGAAAGCCGAGAAACAAAAATTTGTTTCTTTAGTGGAACCACCGCGAGGGGTTTTGGCGCTGCAGATTGTATTTCTGAAGCGCCAACTTGTGCCGGTAGTCCGGACTCAATGTTCCCTTGTGGTGGTAAACTAATCGAGACAGGTGGATTCACTGGTTGAGAAACCAGTGCAGACAATTCGGAATTTTTAGCAATCACAAGGTGGGGTCCATCCACAGCTGATTGATCGGATTGCTCCGAATTTTTTTTAGCTGCCGATCTTAGCAGCATATGTGGATTTGCTGCGATTGACAGCTGATCAGTTGTGGAGTCCTGTTGATCATTTGCCCGTGGTTGCGGGGCCTTAGGCAGCCTACCACCAGCGGCTTTTTTGCGCTTTGGAGATTCATCTAATAGCTTAAGGCCATTAAACTGTGAATTAAGCGCGGAAAGAAGATCATCGGCTCGACGAAAACTATCTCTAGCTACGCCAAAACTGTTGATCAGTTCTTTCAAGCCACCTTTAGTTTGGCGCATAAACGATTTCATCTCGTTCGCAACCACAAGGCAAGCATCACAACAGTAATTTAGATTTTTACCCTTTGCTAGGTCATCACTTGTACGGCCATTAAAACCAGCGCACTTAGTATGCACCATTCTATCACATAGCCAACAAGTCATTTTTGGCTGCTCAGGTTTTATAACCTGGCAACAATTTTTATAAAAGCAGTCGACATTTACGGTTTCCATGTTCAACTGAAATCAGACCACTGTGCGTGCACGAAAACACAAGACCAAAACTTTCAAGCGAGCTGTTAAAAGAACCGCACGAGAGCAGTCTGCACGCAGAGAAATTTAGATTTTGTGTGGGAGAGCGAAAGAGAGAGAGAGAGAGTGAGAGCGCAAAGTGCAGTTTATGTGCATGCAAAAAAAAAAACAACACCAAACACCACTGCGAACAACGCACAAAAAGGGAGAGTAAACAAAACAAAGAGACGAAAAATGCAAACTACTTTGTATATTTGTTTAAACTACTGCACAAATCACAAAAGAATCACTCGCGAAGCGAACGGATCTTTAATAATTATGTTTAAATATATGATAATTACAGAAAATTATTTAAAAACCACGGCTGGTTGTTAAAACACAAAATAAAAAACCGGGAGCAAAAAAAACACGACCGTTCGCTTTGAAAGCTATAGACGATTTTGATATACTGGTTCATCATCTGTCAATCTTAGCTTTTGTTTGTAGAAATTATTTGTTGTGATTGATTCGGTTTCAAGTCCGAATACATCGCTATACTTGGTGCATAAATCTGTTAGTGTAGATTTGAATTGTGGTGGAAAATTTTTTGTTAATTGAGACATGACAGTTTTTTCTCTTGCTTCAGGATTGGTTTGAACTATGTCATAGTTCGAAAGTGATTCATATTGTAGATCTTTTATATTTACTATTTAATCTTTATTATTTGTATTTAGCAATCGGACAAATGCATTTTTGGTTGTTGCAACTGTGTTTGCAACATAAATGCCTTTTTGAATTTCCTGGTTTTTTATTAAAACACTATCTTCATTTGAGGATAGTTGTATTTTTCGGACAACCTGGGATCTTGCTGGTAGAAGTATTGAGTTATTACCAGAGCTGTATGTTATTGGAACGTATATTGGGAAATTCAAATTAGTTGGTCTCATCTTGAGCCAATCTTCTGTTTGATTAAAATCTAATTGACAATTGAATTTCTTTATGAAATCAATTCCTAATATTCCATCACATGGGATTAAGAAATGTGAATCTACTATATGAAAATCGTGTGGAATTATGTTGGTAATTGCCTGTCTGTATCTCAATTGAAGTTAATCCTTTGGATTGAATTAATTCTTGTCCTATTCCTTGAATATTAATTTTATTGTTGCCTTGGATATCATTAAAGATATCAGAATTTTCTTTTAGAAGAGAAATATCTGCACCTGTGTCTATTAAAAAGACAAGTTTTTTATTTGTTTCTACATTGACAAAATTAACAAATATGTTTTGGCTAAGATTAATTGTGTGAACCTTGTGTCTATTTATTGATGAGCAGCTAAAGGGTGTTCGGAGTTTCCCGAGTTATTTTGGGCTACTCTTACATATCTCTGATTATTGTTGTTTTGGCCTCGGTTCGAGTTGCCACGGCCTCTAAAGTTTCCTCTATTATTATTATTATTGGTATTGTTATAACGATGACCGCCTCTGTAATAAGGGCGGCCCCTTGTGTTATAACGACCGCGGTATGTACCGCGCTGAGTCTGATTTTGGTAGAACAGAACAGCGTTGGAATGTCCAGTTGCTTCTGTGCAACTGTCTATAAATTTAGATATGGCATCGTTCATGCTGTTGAACGTGCCTGCTTGCATGATAACTTTTACCTTATCAATCGAGCAATTCCTCGTCATTGCTTTGACGGCTTGTGTCGTGCTATATTTGTTTGCAAGTTCTGGTTTCAAACCATCACTAATATAAGCACCTTCTAGAGCTTTTGTTAATTGCTCCACCTCTTGCGTGTAAAGGTTGGCTGTTTTGTTCTTTTGCTGCAGATTTAGTAATTTTGCAGAGAGTACCTCAACAGATTCCCCCTTTACTGTTCGCGAGAGTTTATCTTTAATTTCCTGTATAGTATTTTCCGTGCTAATGAGATTCCTAGCATGACCTTTTAGTTTGGTCTTAATGACATTGACTGCTAAAGTCTCATGTTCTCCTTTTATCCGAATCTAACAAGTTCAGAGCGTCTTTGAAACTCTGTAGGTTTTCTGCTTTGCCGTCGTACTCAAATAATAGAGACGAGGCTGTTTTTAGGAAATCTACTACTGATTGTGCCATCTTGTTTACTATTTTACTTTCTGTTGGCTTATTTCTTTCCTCAGCAATTACGTCTAGTAATAGTTCAGCTGGGAAATTTAGTGTATTTGGAACAAGTACTTGTAACTTGTGCCTTTGTGACACATATAATATGTTCTCTTTTAATCGAGATATTATATCTTTTACTTGTGTCTGTTGTAACGAAGAAAATTTCGTATTGTGGTCAAGTATTATGACACGAACCTCGTTATATTTTCCTAATAGTGTCTCTAAATGTTTTATCTTTGTATCGTTACTTATTGGTGCACTCTTATTGAGGCACTTAAACGATCTATCAAAGTCTTCCCGCAGTTTCTTGATTTTAGCTATTATATTTAGCCAATCCATCAAGTTAGGAACTGGGGTGTTAATAAAAAGATTTATTTAATAAATTTAATAAAAAGATTTATTTAATTATATTTTATATTTCATTTTATATTTTCATATTTATTTATATGGTCATAACTAGGCTTGTTTTTTTTTCTTTCCTTTTTGAAGCTTTTGACATGGCAGTTTTATTCTTGCTTACTTGGGTTAAATTTGTTTTTTTTTTTTGCTTTGTTTATTGCCTTTCAGCTATCAAACCCTGTCCAAGTCATTAGCTCTGCTTACATATCTTTTCTTAAGGCATTTACTATGCATTTTGTATATTTTATAACATGTATTTATCAACATAATTATTGTTATAATAATTAAACAAATTATTATGTAATCCAGGTTTAAAGGAACAACTTCGACTTTGTTGATTACATTGGCAGTGGAGTCCACTGACTTAACATCTACTAGACCCATTTTTGAAAAGAGTTTTTCTCCTAATACAGTATTTTCTGAATATATTGGGTCTGGGTAAAATTTACTTATAGAGTTGTCAAATGACATTTACTTATTTTGTATTTATTGATTTTGTTTTTTTTTTTTTAATTTTATAATATATTTTTTTTTGTTAAGACGCCTTGCGGCGGTGAGAAATTTAAAATTAATTCATCCGTATGAATTTACAGGTTTCCTACCTAAATTTTCGTTTGGCTTTACAGGCCGAACTTCTCATCGGGCAGAAAAGGTTCCGCTCAATGTTACAATTGGTTTTTATAATTATTAAAAAAAAATATGCATCGCAGTGCAATCAGAAAAAAATTTTGCACACAGTGCTATTAAAAAAAATTTTGCGCTCTTTGAAGCGCTGTCGGTTCCCTCTTGTCATTTGTTGTTGGAGATCCACCGTTGCTGTAGTGTGCGGTCCTTCGGGCAGATCTTCTTAAATTCCGGAAGGCTTTTTGGCTGGGCAGGTTGAATATTATTAATTTTTGGTATGCATTGTATTTTATTTACTAAGTGAGCGGGTGTGGTTGGGTTTGTTTCACTAAGAAATTGTACGCAGTGGTCTAGCTCGGCTTGTAGTTTTTGAGCATTCGACCATACTGGCGGTGGAATGTTCGTATATAATAGCCACTTTAGGTGCGCTATTCTCTTTTTGCTTTATTTCGAACTCCGCCCCTGTTTTTACCCATCACACTCACACTCTACTCACTCAGATCATTGTTTCTTTGCTCCAGTTGTTTGTTGAAGTTGTTGCGTGGTCAAAAGTTTTTTTTCTTTTGAGGAGCGTCGAATGCCGGGCGTGCTGATCTTCTCACATCCAGTGCTAGCTGATGTAAGTTGGAATTTATCACAAGCGGCTTCCTTTTTTCCTTTTCCTTCTGCTACAGCTTATACGTGTCCTGTCACGGTCGCCATGTTGTAGCTCCCAGTTGAAAGATTGGTTTTCAGTTTGAATTCACTTTTTATTGGTTTGTAGAAGCAGGGAAGGTCCCGCTCCATTCAAAGTTAATTCGTCAATGATTTGGCGATCTAAACACAATGGTTTCTTAGCCTAAGTCGAGGAGCAGCGCTGCCGGCATAGCCTGCGCTTATATGCGTTTCCTACATATATATATATTGTCGCCGAGCGACGGTGCTGGAGGAGGGGTGCTATAGGCACACATATTAGCGGTCAGCGCTTGGCCAGCTTGAGTACTGCTGATCATGCAAATTAGGTACGTTGCCCTCAACATACGCTTGGGCTGAACTGTTTATGTACACATTGCAACAGAGTGATACAATGTGATTGTATATTATGAATACAGTGGTTAACCGATATGTGTGCATACTACAATATATTTCTAGTGTTTGTCAACTTAGTATTTTTAACATATATATACCGAATATTTTTAGAATATTTTTTAAATATTAGTAATTTAAATTAAACTAAGCAAAAGGAAAATTTTGCAAATAAAAGTTTTGCGCCCTTCGCCTCGATTCTCATTAGTGGCACGTAAGCTACACGGCACAGTGCAAATATAGTTTTTGTTTCTAGTATATAATTCTAGTGTTTGTCAACTTAATATTTTTAACATATATTTACCGAATATTTTTAAGTAAACTTAATATTTCTAGTATATTTTTTTATATATAATTTTATCTATAATGTTTTTTTGAAATTAAGTCAGTTCCATTCTTGGCCACGTCATCGTTAATGCTAATTAAAACTTATGCCCATTGTGTTTTGTTTTAATTTCATGTGCCCTCTGGGAGCCATAAGCTAGATGACCTGCGATGCACAAAGGATGTCGTAAATCAAGGACCTAAGAATAAAAGGTTCGTATCTAAATAATTCGTTATATTTTTAAAATAAGTTCTTATGTTGTTTTGATAATCGACAATCAAATCAAAAAATATTTAATATTAATTAGCCCACACACACACATACAGACACACACTTCAGGGAGACAAAAGATTATCCCAAAGGCTGCAACTGAAGATGGCACACACACACAATGAGAGAATAACTAATTAAATTAGAAATTAAACTAAGCAAATGGAAAATTTTGCAAGTAAAAATTTTGAGCCCTCCTCCTCGATTCTCATTAGTGGCAGGTAAGCTACACGGCACAGTGCAAATATAGTTTTTTGTTTTTAGTATATATTTCTAGTGTTTGTCAACTTAGTATTTTTAACATATATATACCGAATATTTTTAGAATATTTTTTTAATATTAGTAATTTAAATTAAACTAGGCAAATGGAAAATTTTGCAAATAAAGTTTGCGCCCTTCGCCTCGATTCTCATTAGTGGCACGTAAGCTACACGGCACAGTGCAAATATAGTTTTTGTTTATGGTATATATTTCTAGTGTTTGTCAACTTAGTATTTTTAACATATATATACCCGAATATTTTTTAGAATATTTTTTAAATATTAGTAATTTAAATTAAACTAAGCAAATGGAAAATTTTGCAAATAAAAGTTTTGCGCCCCTTCGCCTCGATTCACATTAGTGGCACGTAAGCTACACGGCACAGTGCCAATATAGTTTTTGTTTCTAGTATGTAATTCTAGTGTTTGTGAACTTCATATTTTTAACATATATTTACCGAATATTTTTAGAATATTTTTTTTTGCGCCCTCCTCCTCGATTCTCATTAGTGGCACGTAAGCTACACGGCACAGTGCAAATATAGTTTTTGTTTTTAGTATATATTTCTAGTGTTTGTCAACTTAATATTTTTAAAATATATTTACCGAGTATTTTGAGAATATTTTTTTTGCGCCCTCCTCCTCGATTCTCATTAGTGGCACGTAAGCTACACGGCACAGTGCAAATATAGTTTCTGTTTCTAGTATATAATTCTAGTGTTTGTCAACTTAATATTTTTAACATATATTTACCGAATATTTTTAAGTAAACTTAATATTTCTAGTATATTTTTTTTATATATAATTTTATCTATAATGTTTTTTTGAAATTAAGTCAGTTTCCATTCTTGGCCACGTCATCGTTAATGCTAATTAAAACTTATGCCCATTGTGTTTACAAATAACACTAAACTTGTAATGGTTTTGTTTTAATTACATGTACCCTCTGGGAGCCAATAAGCTAGATGACCTGCGATGTAGTTTCAGGAGCTGCGCGGATGTAAAATTAGAACAAAGGATGTCGTAAATCAAGGACCAAAGAATAAGAGGTTCGTATCTAATAATTCGTTATATTTTAAAATAAGTTCTAATGTTGTTTTGATAATCGACAATCAACTCAAAAAGTATTTAATATTAATTAGCGGTAATTAACTAGCAACATGAAATTTTAAATAATTGCTAATAGATATACATGACTAAATATGCTAAGGTGAACACAAAATTTACTTCATAAAAATATTGACAATATCGTATTTAATATAAAATTCGAATTCGTAGGAATCTACGTTCCAGAGATGGTATTCATATATTGATGACGTGATCCATTTGATATTAAGTCAGTTCTATTCTTGGCCACAGTCATCGTTAATGCTAATTAAAACGTATGCTGTTTACTAATAAAACTAAACTTGTAATGGTTTTGTTTTAATTTCATGTATCCTCTGGGAGCCAATAAGCTAGATGACCTGCGATATAGTTTCAGGAGCTGCGCTGATGTAAAATCAGAACAAAGGATGTCGTAAATCAAGGACCAAGGAATAAGAGGTTTGTATATAAATAAGTCGTTATTTTTTAAAAAAGTTCTTATGTTGTTTT
>NW_022881493.1:0-31003 GCF_004382145.1 Drosophila mauritiana
ATACGAACCTCTTATTCTTTGGTCCTTGATTTACGACATCCTTTGTGCTAATTTTACATCCGCGCAGCTCCTGAAACTACATCGCAGGTCATCTAGCTTATTGGCTCCCAGAGGGTACATGTAATTAAAACAAAACCATTACAAGTTTAGTGTTATTTGTAAACACAATGGGAAAGTTTTAATTAGCATAACGATGACGTGGCCAAGAATAGAACTGACTTAATATCAAATGGACCGTCATCAATATATGAATACCGTCTCTGGGACGTAGATTTCCTACGAATT
This sequence comes from Drosophila mauritiana, assembly GCF_004382145.1. NCBI lineage: Eukaryota > Metazoa > Arthropoda > Insecta > Diptera > Drosophilidae > Drosophila > Drosophila mauritiana. The sequence continues at coordinate 286 of NW_022881493.1, forward strand.
GGAATTTTATATTAAATTCGATATTGTCAATAATTTTTATGAAGTAAATTTTGTGTTCACCTTAGCATATTAGTCATGTATTAGCAAGTGTTTCAAATTTCATGTTGCTAGTTAATACCGATAATTAATGATTTTTGATTTTGATTGTCGATTATCAAAACAATATAAGAACTTATTTTAAAAATATAACGAATTATTTAGATACGAACCTTTATTCCTTGGTCCTTGATTACGACATCATTTGTGCTAATTTTACATCCGCAGCTCCTGAAACTATATCGCAGGTCATCTAGCTTATTGGCTCCCAGAGGTACATGAAATTAAAACAAAACCATTACAAGTTTAGTTTTATTAGTAAACAGCATACGTTTTAATTAGCATTAACGATGACGTGGCCAAGACTAGAACTGACTTAATTTCAAAAAACATTATATATAAAATTATCAAATATTATAAATTAAAAATATACTAGAAAGATTAAGTTTACTTAAAAATATTCAAAAATATTCGGTAATATATGTTAAAAATATAAGTTGACAACACTAGAAATATATACTATAAACAAAAACTATATTTGCACTGTGCCGTGTAGCTTACGTGCCACTAATGAGAATCGAGGCGAAGGGCGCAAAATTTTATTTGCAAAATTTTCCATTTGCTTAGTTTAATTTAAATTAGTAATATTTAAAAAATATTCTAAAAATATTCGGTATATATATGTTAAAAATACTAAGTTGACAACACTAGAAATATATACCATAAACAAAAACTATATTTGCACTGTGCCGTGTAGCTTACGTGCCACTAATGAGAATCGAGGAGGAGGGCGCAAAAAAAATATAAATATATGTTAAAAATATTAAGTTGACAAACACTAGAATGCACTGTGCCGTGTAGCTTACGTGCACTAATGAGAATCGAGGAGGAGGGCGCAAAAAAATATTCGGTAAATATATGTTAAAAATATTAAGTTGACAAACACTAGAAATATATACTAGAAACAAAAACTATATTTGCACTGTGCTGTGTAGCTTACGTGCCACTAATGAGAATCGAGGAGGAGGGCGCAAAATTTTTACTTGCAAAATTTTCCATTTGCTTAGTTTAATTTCTAATTTAATTACTTTATTCTCTCATTGTGTGTGTGTGCCATCTTCAGTTTGCAGCCTTTGGGATAATCTTTTGTCTCCCTGAAGTGTGTGTCTGTATGTGTGTGTGTGTAGTCTGCTGTTTGCATGTGTGTGAGTGTAGCTTGTCATTTATTTATTTTATGCCACATCGATTCCGCGAGTTCGATATTGTCAATATTTTTATGAAGTAAATTTTGTGTACACCTTAGCATATTTAGTCATGTATATCTATTAGCAATTGTTTTAAATTTCATGTTGCTAGTTAATTACCGCTAATTAATATTAAATATTTTTTGATTTTGATTGTCGATTATCAAAACAACATAAGAACTTATTTTAAAAAATATAACGAATTATTTAGATACGAACCTTTTATTCTTGGTCCTTGATTACGACATCATTTGTGCTAATTTTACATCCAAGCAGCTCCTGAAACTATATCGCAGGTCATCTAGCTTATTGGCTCCCAGAGGTACATGAATTAAAACAAAACCATTACAAGTTTAGTTTTATTAGTAAACAGCATACGTTTTAATTAGCATTAACGATGACGTGGCCAAGACTAGAAGACTTAATTTCAAAAACATTATATATAAAAATGATCAAATATTATAAATTAAAATATACTAGAAAGATTAAGTTTACTTAAAAATATTCTAAAAATATGGTAAATATATGTTAAAAATATTAAGTTGACAAACACTAGAAATATAGAAAACAAAAACTATATTTGCACTGTGCCGTGTAGCTTACGTGCCACTAATGAGAATCGAGGGAAGGCGCAAAATTTTTATTTTGCAAAATTTTCCATTTGCTTAGTTTAATTTAAATTAGTAATATTTAAAAAAATATTCGGTATATATATGTTAAAAATACTAAGTTGACAAACACTAGAAATATATACCATAAACAAAAACTATATTTGCACTGTGCCGTGTAGCTTACGTGCCACTAATGAGAATCGAGGAGGAGGGCGAAAGCGGTAATATATGTTAAAGTTGACAAAACTAGAAATATATACCATAAACAAAAACTATATTTGCACTGTGCCGTGTAGCTTACGTGCACTAATGAGAATCGAGGAGGAGGGCGCAAAAAAATAGGTAAATATATGTTAAAAATATTAAGTTGACAAACACTAGAAATATATACTAGAAACAAAAACTATATTTGCACTGTGCCGTGTAGCTTACGTGCCACTAATGAGAATCGAGGAGGAGGGCGAAAAAATTTTTACTTGCAAAATTTTCCATTTGCTTAGTTTAATTTCTAATTTAATTACTTATTCTCTCATTGTGTGTGTGTGCCATCTTCAGTTTGCAGCCTTTGGGATAATTTTTGTCTCCCTGAAGTGTGTGTCTGTATGTGTGTGTGTGTAGTCTGCTGTTTGCATGTGTGTGAGTGTAGCTTGTCATTTATTTATTTTATGCCACATCGATTCCGCGAGTTCGATATTGTCAATATTTTTATGAAGTAAATTTGTGTACACCTTAGCATATTTAGTCATGTATATCTATTAGCAATTGTTTTAAATTTCATGTTGCTAGTTAATTACCGCTAATTAATATTAAATATTTTTTGATTTTGATTGTCGATTATCAAAACAACATAAGAACTTATTTTAAAAATATAACGAATTATTTAGATACGAACCTCTTATTCTTTGGTCCTTGATTTACGACATCCTTTGTGCTAATTTTACATCCGCGCAGCTCCTGAAACTACATCGCAGGTCATCTAGCTTATTGGTTCCCAGAGGGTACATGTATTAAATTTACATTACAAAACAACATAAGATATTTTAAAAATATAACGAATTATAAGATATAAACCTCTTATTCTATGGTCCATGAATCCTTTTGGCTGATTGTATTTCAATAGCTCCTAAATTACATCGTAGGTCATCTAGCGTATAGGCTTCCATTTTGTATTGAAACTAAACCATTATAACTTTACAGTAGCATATTTTGAATTGCTATAAATTTCATGTTGTAGTTAATAACCGCAAATTAATATTAAATAATTTTTGATTTGATTGTCGATTATCAAAACAACATAAGAACTTATTTTAGAAATATAACGAATTATTTAGATACGAACCTCTTATTCTTTGGGCCTTGATTTACGACATCCTTTGTTCTGATTTTACATCAGCGCAGCTCCTGAAACTACATCGCAGGTCATCTAGCTTATTGGCTCCCAGAGGATACATGAAATTAAAACAAAACCATTACATGTTTAGTTTTATTAGTAAACAGCATACGTTTTAATTAGCATTAACGATGTCGTGGCCAAGACTAGAACTGACTTAATTTCAAAAAACATTATATATAAAATATCAAATATTATAAATTAAAAATATACTAGAAAGATTAAGTTTACTTAAAAATATTCTAAAAATATTCGGTAAATATATGTTAAAAATATTAAGTTGACAAACACTTTCTAGTGTATATACTAGAAACAAAAACTATATTTTCACTGTGCTGTGTAGCTTACGTGCCACTAATGAGAATCGAGGAGGAAGGCGCAAAATTTTATTTGCAAAATTTTCCATTTGCTTAGTTTAATTTCCAATTGAATTACTTATTCTCTCATTGTGTGTGTGTGCCATCTTCAGTTTGCAGCTTTGCGATAATCTTTTATCTCCCTGAAGTGTTATACTATATACATACTATACTACTATACTATATATATACTATATAGCTATATACAATACAACATAATAACATTTAGGAGGGCAAATCCAGGACTCCCCGCGGTATGGCCGTGAAGCATTGCTTCGCGAGGACGATCAGGATTTGCTCACTCGTGGACCCTCCTGGCTCTCTCGGCTCTTCTGAGCTCGGTGGTTATCGCTGCGGCGAAGCTGTTGACCGCTTGCCATTCCGCCTCCCCCTGCAGCATGAATGGGACTAGGTTGTCCGCATTCAGTCTGCCGCCAAGTACGGTTTCCAGAGAGCTCCGTTCCCTAGCGTATTTAACGCACGAGAAGAGACGTGCTCAGCTGTTTCGCTCCGACCACCTCCGCACCATGGACAGTCATCCGCATCCTCGTGTCCAAAGCGCATCAGGTAGCTGCGAAAGCAACCGTGCCCGCTGATCAGCTGCGTTAGGTGGAACGTAATATCGCCGTGCTTCCCTCTAGCCACGGCTTGAGGTTGGGTATCAGCTGCTGCGTCCAGCGACCCTTGGGCTCGTTGGTCCACCTGTGCTGCCATGTCTCCAGGGTGTGCTGCCTTGCTTCAGCTCGTATTGCCTTCTTGGCGCCGGGGGAGAGTCTTCGACCGTGGGTTTGGTTGAAGACCACTTCGTTTTCCTTCGCTAACAGGTCCAGAGGCGGTATCCCTGCGATCACCAATGCCGCCGCGTTGGACACTGTTCTGAAGGCGCAGCAGACACGTAAGGCCGAAAGTCTGTGGGTAGCATTTAGGCCCTGGGCGTAGCTTTCGGTACCAAGCGCTTTTGCCCACACCGGGGCGGCATATAGCATGTCGCTCGGGTGACGCTCGTCAGCAGCCTTCTGCTCGCCTGTTTTGGGCCTCGGGAGTTCAACATTATGTTTGAAAGCGCCAGATTTACTCCTGCTGCTTTAGAGTTAGCTTAGGCAAGGTGTTCTCGGAACGAAAGCCTGGTGTCTATCATGACTCCCAGGTACTTGATTGCCCGAGAGGAGGACACCTTGGTACAGCCTACTTCGACAGTGGCCGTCTCCACCGCTTTCCTTGAGCTAATCAGGACAGCCTCGGTCTTCTCCGGCGCCAGCTCTAGCCCCATTGAACTGAGCCAATGTTCGATGGCCCTGATGTTTTGGTTGCAGCTTTCTTCGGCCTTGCCGGGATACTTGTCGACAACGAGCAAGGCCACGTCGTCGGCGAAGCCTACGATCTCGCTCCTCCCGACCAGCGGTAGACGAAGTATCCCGTCGTACATGGTGTTCCACAGAAGCGGGCCGAGGACCGAGCCTTGCGGGACTCCACCGGTGACCTGGTGCCTGAAGAGCCTTCCGACGACTCGCACAGTAAGACCCGATCAGAAAAATAGCTGCGTTATGATCCTGACTAGGTAGGCTGGGACGCTGAAGCCAATTAGTGCTTCTAGGATCCGGTCCCATCTCGCTGTGTTGAAGGCGTTCTGATGTCTAGAGTGACCATGAGGCAGTACTCTGTGCTGCCACCCTTCCATCTGGTGCCGTCGATTGCTTGGGCCGCTACTTCGACACTCTGTTGACAGCGTCTACGGTGGACCGCGCTTTTCCTGAATCCAAACTGGGACCGTGAGGTCACCGCGTCGGCGATAGTCCTCTCAAGCCGAATGCACACCAGTTTCTCCAGGAGTTCCAGTTCCATCGATGAGGCATATTGGCCGGAACGATGAAGGCTCCTCGGGTGGTTTCCCTGGTTTTGGGAGAAGAAGCAGCTTTTGGATTTTCAGCAAACTCGGGAAATCCTTCCTCCAGGCACTTCGCACGATCTTGGGTCTGGCTAGGGTGGAGAGGCAAGCCGAAGCGCCCTGTTCGGGATGCCGTCGGGTCCGGGGGCCTTGCCGTCCTTCAGCAGTTTTTGCCAGTCCCAGGATTCTCGTCACTGCTGACCGTGGCGTCGGAATCGACGTGGTCTCTGTGGCTGGGTCGGCTGGGCGTAACCCATCCATCACAGGGAACAGGTGTTCCGCTACGCTGCGGAGCATCGCTGGGTCCAGTAGCTTAGGAGTCCTAGTGTACGCCTTCTTGACCACCACCTTGTAGCCACTTCCCCATGGGTCGCTGTCGGCAGAATCGCATAGGTCGAGGAAGCATTTGCGCTTGCTCTCCCTTATGGCCCGTTTTTCTGCGGGCTCTGTACTCGGATTGGCGTTCGGCAAAGGACTCCGCACCTCTCGCGGTTGGTAGCGACGTCTGGCGGAGAGGCACTCACGACGAGCGACTCTATCTCCTGGTTCCACCAGTAGACAGGGGCTCTTTGTCGGCTATGCGACCTGCTCGATTGCATGCTGGCGTCGCACGCGGCCTTCAGCCGCCTCATCAGCTCCACTGCCGTCAGCTGGCTCCTTGTCTGCCGCCATGGGTAGGAACTGCTCTCGAAACACTGTGTCCAGAGAGTCGTCTTGTATTTAATCCTGGTATGGGCTGGTGTCTGGGCTTGGGTCGAGGGTGGGCTTCCCAGGTCGCAGATGATGGCCAGGTCGCTGCCAGTGTAGTCCTCGCTGAGTCTCCACCTCGCTAGCCTGTACGACGAGCCGCTAGTGAAGGTGAGGTCCACCACAGAGCCCAGTCCGGCGCGCCTGAACGTGTGCCGGTTTCCATGGTTAAGAAGAGCCAGGTCCAACGTCGCGAATGCCTCCAGCACGTCGGTAATTTGCTGGTTTCTCTGCTCACCTCCAGATCGCTGCTTTCTTGGTGCGGTCGAAAGCCCAGTCTGGGCTAGCCGCCGTTCGGTAGGGCTCGCTAAGTAGCGCGAGCTCCACTCTGCGTTCACGCACCGTCTGCACTAGCAGGTCTTGGGCTGCCGTGCAGTGATTCAGGTTTAGCTGAATCAGCCGCATCATTGCAGTGCCTTTGGTGCTCCTTTACCCGCCAATGGGCACTTCCGGGTTCCCATTTGGTGGTTGGTCACTTGGCTACCTCTGTTTGCGCACAAGAAGCGTTTAGCTTCGTTAGGGCACTCGGCGGCTTTGTGTCCCGCGGTCCCGCATATGAAGCAGCACTGGCTTCTGTCAACGGTGCTTCTGCAGTGGGCCGCTATGTGGCCTTCTTCCAGGCATCTGAAGCATCTTTGGCGTGGCTCCAGCTCCAGCTCAAGCATTGGGACCATCCTACCCTCAGCTTGCCACGCTTGATCAGCGGGTCCGTCAGATTGGCTGGGACTGCTATCACCGCAGTCTTCCCTCCGTACTGCGATTGCCGAAGGCTCTTGATAGCCACCACTGCTGCAGGGATCTCTGCCTGGGCCTCCAAGGCACTCTTCAACTCGTCTTCCGTGGTGAGCTCGTCGAGGTCGCGAATCACAAATACCTTAGTTTGTGTTAACGCGAGAAGGCTGGCGCGGTCTCCTAGCACCGCTCCCATGTCCATCTTGAGCTTCTGCGTCAGGTCTTGGGCTGAGGCACGTAGTTCGAGGAGCAGTTCGCCTTTGGCCGTCCTCTTCACCCTTGCTACGTTTTCCGCGATGGCCCTGAGCCTAGCGTCCTGCCCTCTTGTCACCAGGGACAGCACTTGGCTGTGGGGGTGATAACCAGCGCATCTGGTCTCTCCCTCGGCGGTCTCTTCTTGTGCGGTCCGGGCGGTTGCTGCAAGTTTGGTTGCGACTTCTTTCCCGCTGCAGTGGCTTGGGGCGGAGCCCTTGGTAGGCGCTTGGGTCCCGCAGCCTTCTGGTGGTCGGGTCGCTGGGCTCTCTTCGCAGACAGCGCCGTGCGATCCTTTGGCTTAGGGCTGCCCTTCTCCCTGAAGTGTGTGTCTGTATGTGTGTGTGTGGAGCCTGCTGTTTCATGTGTGTGAAGCTTGTCATTTATTTATTTTATGCCACATCGATTCCGCGAGTTCGATATTGTCAATATTTTAATGAAGTAAATTTTGTGTACACCTTAGCATATTTAGTCATCATGTATATCTATTAGCAATTGTTTTTAAATTTCATGTTGCTAGTTAATTACCGCTAATTAATATTAAAATATTTTTTGATTTTGATTGTCGATTATCAAAAAACAACATAAGAACTTATTTTAAAAATATAACGAATTATTTAGATACGAACCTCTTATTCTTTGGTCCTTGATTTACGACATCCTTTGTGCTATTTTTACATCCGCGCAGCTCCTGAAACTACATCGCAGGTCATCTAGCTTATTGGCTCCCAGAGGGTACATGTAATTAAAACAAAACCATTACAAGTTTAGTGTTTTTGTAAACAATGGCATTTTAATTAGCATTAACGATGACGTGGCCAAGAATAGAACTGACTTAATATCAAATGGACCACGTCATCAATATATGAATACCGTCTCTGGGACGTAGATTTCCTACGAATTGGAATTTTATATTAAATTCGATATTGTCAATATTTTTATGAAGTAAATTTTGTGTTCACCTTAGCATATTAGTCATGTATTAGCAAGTGTTTAAATTTCATGTTGCTAGTTAATACCGCTAATTAATATTTTTGATTTTGATTGTCGATTATCAAAACAACATAAGAACTTATTTTAAAAATATAACGAATTATTTAGATACGAACCTCTTATTCTTGGTCCTTGATTTACGACATCATTTGTGCTAATTTTACATCCGCAGCTCCTGAAACTATATCGCAGGTCATCTAGCTTATGGCTCCCAGAGGGTACATGAAATTAAAACAAAACCATTACAAGTTTAGTTTTATTAGTAAACAGCATACGTTTTAATTAGCATTAACGATGACGTGGCCAAGACTAGAACTGACTTAATTTCAAAAAACATTATATATAAAATGATCAAATATTATAAATTAAAAATATACTAGAAAGATTAAGTTTACTTAAAAATATTCAAAAAATATTCGGTAATATATGTTAAAAATATAAGTCACTAGAAATATATACCATAAACAAAAACTATATTTGCACTGTGCCGTGTAGCTTACGTGCCACTAATGAGAATCGAGGAGGAGGGCGCAAAAAAAATATTCGGTAAATATATATAAAAAATATTAAGTTGACAAACACTAGAAATATATACTAGAAACAAAAACTATATTTGCACTGTGCTGTGTAGCTTACGTGCCACTAATGAGAATCGAGGAGGAGGGCGCAAAATTTTTACTTGCAAAATTTTCCATTTGCTTAGTTAATGTGTGTGTGTGCCATCTTCAGTTTGCAGCCTTTGGGATAATTTTTGTCTCCCTGAAGTGTGTGTCTGTATGTGTGTGTGTGTAGTCTGCTGTTTGCATGTGTGTGAGTGTAGCTTGTCATTTATTTATTTTATGCCACATCGATTCCAAACACTAGAAATATATACTAGAAAAAACTATATTTGCACTGTGCTGTGTAGCTTACGTGCCACTAATGAGAATCGAGGAGGGGCGCAAAATTTTTTACTTGCAAAATTTTCCATTTGCTTAGATTATGTGGTGTGTGCCATCTTCAGTTTGCAGCCTTTGGATAAGTCTCCCTGAAGTGTGTGTCTGTATGTGTGTGGTGTGTAAGTCTGCTGTTTGCATGTGTGTGAGTGTAGCTTGTCATTTATTTATTTTATGCCACATCGATTCCGCGAGTTCGATATTGTCAATATTTTTATGAAGTAAATTTGTGTACACCTTAGCATATTTAGTCATGCTTAGCAATTGTTTTAAATTTCATGTTGCTAGTTAATTACCGCTAATTAATATTAAATATTTTTTGATTTTGATTGTCGATTATCAAAACAACATAGGAACTTATTTTAAAAATATAACGAATTATTTAGATACAAACCTCTTATTCTATGGTCGTTGATTTATGACATCCATTTCTGATTGTACATTCGCATAGTTCCTAAAATTACATCGTAGGTTATCTAGCGTATTGGCTTCCAAAGGGAACTTATAATTGAAACTAAATTATTATAACTTTCACAATAGCATATTTTGTTATGTATATCTATTAGCAATTGTTATAAATTTCATGTTGTAGTTAATAACCGCTAATTAATATTAAATATTTTTTGATTTGATTGTCTATTATCAAAACAACATAAGTACTTCCTTATTTTAAAATTATAACGAATTATTTAGATACGAACCTCTTATTCTTTGGTCCTTGATTTAAGAAATCCTTTGTGCTAATTTTCATCCGCGCAGATCCTGAAACTACATCGCAGGTCATCTAGCTTATTGGCTCCAGAGGGTACATGTAATTAAAACAAAACCATTACAAGTTTAGTTTTATTTCTAAACACAAATGGGAATAAGTTTTAATTAACATTAACGATGACGTGGCCAAGATAGAACTGACTTAATATCAAATGGACCACGTCATCAATATATAAATACCATCTCTGGTACGTACATTTCCTGCGAATTGGAATTTTCTGTTTTATTCGATATTGTAATATTTTTTATGAAGTATATTTTGTGTACACCTTAGCATATTTATTCATGTAATTAGCAATTGTTTTAAATTTCATGTTGCTGGTTAATTACCGCTAATTAATATTAAATATTTTTTGATTTGATTGTCGATTATCAAAACAACATAGGATCTTATTTTAAAAATATATCTAATTATTTATTTACAAACCTCTTATTCTATGGTCGTTGATTTATGACATCCGTTTCGCTGATTGTACATTCGCATAGTTCTTAAAATTACATCGTAGGTTATCTAGCGCATTGGCTTCCAAAGGGAACTTATAATTGAAACTAAATTATTATAACTTTCACAATAGCATATATTGTTATGTATATCTATTAGCAATTGTTATAAATTTCATGTTGTAGTAAATAACCGCTAATTAATATTTAATATTTTTTAAATTTGATTGTCTATTATCAAAACAACATAAGTACTTCCTTATTTTAAAATTAAAACGAATTATTTAGATACGAACCTCTTATTCTTTGGTCCTTGACTTAAGACATCCTTTGTGCTAATTTTTCATCCGCGCAGATCCTGAAACTACATCGCAGGTCATCTAGCTTATTGGCTCCCAGAGGGTACATGTAATTAAAACAAAACCATTACAAGTTTAGTTTTATTTGTAAACACACGTAGCCAAGAATAGAACTGACTTAATATCAAATGCTATGGAATTTTCTGTTTAATTCGATATTGTTAATATTTTTATGAAGTATATTTTGTGTACAGCTTAGCATATTTAGTCATGTAATAAGCAATTGTTTTAAATTTCATGTTGCTGGTTAATTACCGCTAATTAATATTACATATTTTTTTGATTTTGATTGTCGATTATCAAAACAACATAGGATCTTATTTTAAAAATATATCTAATTATTTATATACAAACCTCTTATTCTATGGTCGTTGATTTATGACATCCGTTTCACTGATTGTACATTCGCATAGTTCTTAAAATTACATCGTAGGTTATCTAGCGCATTGGCTTCCAAAGGGATCTTATAATTGAAACTAAATTATTATAACTTTCACAATAGCATATTTTGTTAGGTATATCTATTAGCAATTGTTATAAATTTCATGTTGTAGTCAATAACCGCTAATTAATATTTAATATTTTTTGATTTGATTGTCTATTATCAAAACAACATAAGTACTTCCTTATTTTAAAATTATAACGAATTATTTAGATACGAACCTATTATTCTTTGGTCCTTGATTTAAGAAATCCTTTGTGCTAATTTTTCATCCGCGCAGATCCTGAAACTACATCGCAGGTCATCTAGCTTATTGGCTCACAGAGGGTTCATGTAATTAAAACAACACCATTACAAGTTTAGTTTTATTTCTAAACACAATGGGAATAAGTTTTAATTAACATTAACGATGACGTGGCCGAGAATAGAACTGACTTAATATCAAATGCTATGGAATTTTCTGTTAAATTCGATATTGTTAATATTTTTATGAAGTATATTTTGTGTACACCTTAGCATATTTAGTCTGATTGTACATTCGCATAGTTCCTAAAATTACATCGTAGGCTATCTAGCGTATTGGCTTCCAAAGGGAACTTATAATTGAAACTAAATTATTATAACTTTCACAATAGCATATTTTGTTATGTATATCTATTAGCAATTGTTATAAATTTCATGTTGTAGTAAATAACCGCTAATTAATATTTAATATTTTTTAAATTTGATTGTCTATTATCAAAACAACATAAGTACTTCCTTATTTTAAAATTAAAACGAATTATTTAGATACGAACCTCTTATTCTTTGGTCCTTGACTTAAGACATCCTTTGTGCTAATTTTTCATCCGCGCAGATCCTGAAACTACATCGCAGGTCATCTAGCTTATTGGCTCCCAGAGGGTACATGTAATTAAAACAAAACCATTACAAGTTTAGTTTTATTTGTAAACACAATGGAATAGTTTTAATTAGCATTAACGATGACGTAGCCAAGAATAGAACTGACTTAATATCAAATGCTATGGAATTTTCTGTTTAATTCGATATTGTTAATATTTTTATGAAGTATATTTTGTGTACACCTTAGCATATTTAGTCATGCAATTAGCAATTGTTTTAAATTTCATGTTGCTGGTTAATTACCGATAATTAATATTAAATATTTTTTGAATTTGATTGTCGATTATCAAAACAACATAGGATCTTATTTTAAAAATATATCTAATTATTTATATACAAACCTCTTATTCTATGGTCGTTGATTTATGACATCCGTTTCAATGATTGTACATTCGCATAGTTCTTAAAATTACATCGTAGGTTATCTAGCGCATTGGCTTCCAAAGGGAACTTATAATTGAAACTAAATTATTATAACTTTCACAATAGCATATTTTGTTATGTATATCTATTAGCAATTGTTATAAATTTCATGTTGTAGTAATAACCGCTAATTAATATTTAATATTTTTTATTTGATTGTCTATTATCAAAACAACATAAGTACTTCCTTATTTTAAATTATAACGAATTATTTAGATACGAACCTCTTATTCTTTGGTCCTTGATTAAGAATCCTTTGTGCTAATTTTTCATCCGCGCAGATCCTGAAACTACATCGCATACATGGCTCACAGAGGGTACATGTAATTAAAACAAACCATTACAAGTTTAGTTTTATTTCTAAACACAATGGGAATAAGTTTTAATTAACATTAACGATGACGTGGCCAGAATAGAACTGACTTAATATCAAATGCTATGGAAATTTTCTGTTAAATTCGATATTGTTAATATTTTTATGAAGTATATTTTGTGTACACCTTAGCATATTTAGTCTGATTGTACATTCGCATAGTTCCTAAAATTACATCGTAGGCTATCTAGCGTATTGGCTTCCAAAGGGAACTTATAATTGAAACTAAATTATTATAACTTTCACAATAGCATATTTTGTTATGTATATCTATTAGCAATTGTTATAAATTTCATGTTGTAGTAAATAACCGCTAATTAATATTTAATATTTTTTGATTTGATTGTCTATTATCAAAACAACATAAGTACTTCCTTATTTTAAAATTATAACGAATTATTTAGATACGAACCTCTTATTCTTTGGTCCTTGACTTAAGACATCCTTTGTGCTAATTTTGCATCCGCGCAAATCGTGAAACTACATCGCAGGTCATCTAGCTTATTGGCTCCCAGAGGGTACATGTAATTAAAACAAAACCATTACAAGTTTAGTTTTATTTCTAAACACAATGGGAATAAGTTTTAATTAACATTAACGATGACGTGGCCAAGAATAGAACTGACTTAATATCAAATGCTATGGAATTTTCTGTTTAATTCGATATTGTTAATATTTTTATGAAGTATATTTTGTGTACACCTTAGCATATTTAGTCATGCAATTAGCAATTGTTTTAAATTTCATGTTGCTGGTTAATTACCGATAATTAATATTAAATATTTTTTGAATTTGATTGTCGATTATCAAAACAACATAGGAACTTATTTTAAAAATATATCGAATTATTTAAATACAAACCTCTTATTCCATGGTCGTTGATTTATGACATCCGTTTTGCTGATTGAACATTCGCATAGTTCCTAAAATTACATCGTAGGTTATCTAGCGTATTGGCTTCCAAAGGAAACTTATAATTGAAACTAAATTATTATAACTTTCACAATAGCATATTTTGTTATGTATATCTATTAGCAATTGTTATAAATTTCATGTTGTAGTCAATAACCGCTAATTAATATTTAATATTTTTTGATTTGATTGTCTATTATCAAAACAACATAAGTACTTCCTTATTTTAAAATTATAACGAATTATTTAGATACGAACCTCTTATTCTTTGGTCCTTGACTTAAGACATCCTTTGTGCTAATTTTTCATCCGCGCAGATCCTGAAACTACATCGCAGGTCATCTAGCTTATTGGCTCCCAGAGGGTACATGTAATTAAAACAAAACCATTACAAGTTTAGTTTTATTTCTAAACACAATGGGAATAAGTTTTAATTAACATTAACGATGACGTGGCCAAGAATAGAACTGACTTAATATCAAATGCTATGGAATTTTTCTGTTTAATTCGATATTGTTAATATTTTTATGAAGTATATTTTGTGTACACCTTAGCATATTTAGTCATGAATAGCAATTGTTTTAAATTTCATGTTGCTGGTTAATTACCGTAATTAATATTAATATTTTTTGATTTGATTGTCGATTATCAAAACAACATAGGACTTATTTAAAAATATATCAATTATTTAATACAAACCTCTTATTCTATGGTCGTTGATTTATGACATCCGTTTCTGATTGACATTCGCATAGTTCTAAAATTACATCGTAGGTTATCTAGCGTATTGGCTTCCAAAGGAACTTATAATTGAAACTAAATTATTATAACTTTCACAATAGCATATTTTGTTATGTATATCTATTAGCAATTGTTATAAATTTCATGTTGTAGTCAATAACCGCTAATTAATATTTAATATTTTTTGATTTGATTGTCTATTATCAAAACAACATAAGTACTTCCTTATTTTAAAATTATAACGAATTATTTAGATACGAACCTATTATTCTTTGGTCCTTGATTTAAGAAATCCTTTGTGCTAATTTTTCATCCGCGCAGATCCTGAAACTACATCGAGGTCATCTAGCTTATTGGCTCACAGAGGGTACATGTAATTAAAACAACACCATTACAAGTTTAGTTTTATTTCTAAACACAATGGGAATAAGTTTTAATTAACATTAACGATGACGTGGCCAAGAATAGAACTGACTTAATATCAAATGCTATGGAATTTTCTGTTTAATTCGATATTGTTAATATTTTTATGAAGTATATTTTGTGTACACCTTAGCATATTTAGTCATGCAATTAGCAATTGTTTTAAATTTCATGTTGCTGGTTAATTACCGATAATTAATATTAAATATTTTTTGAATTTGATTGTCGATTATCAAAACAACATAGGACTTATTTTAAAAATATATCGAATTATTTAATACAAACCTCTTATTCCATGGTCGTTGATTTATGACATCCGTTTGCTGATTGTACATTCGCATAGTTCTAAAATTACATCGTAGGCTATCTAGCGTATTGGCTTCCAAAGGGAACTTATAATTGAAACTAAATTATTATAACTTTCACAATAGCATATTTTGTTATGTATATCTATTAGCAATTGTTATAAATTTCATGTTGTAGTAAATAACCGCTAATTAATATTTAATATTTTTTATTTGATTGTCTATTATCAAAACAACATAAGTACTTCCTTATTTTAAAATTATAACGAATTATTTAGATACGAACCTCTTATTCTTTGGTCCTTGACTTAAGACATCCTTTGTGCTAATTTTCATCCGCGCAGATCCTGAAACTACATCGCAGGTCATCTAGCTTATTGGCTCCCAGAGGGTACATGTAATTAAAACAAAACCATTACAAGTTTAGTTTTATTTGTAAACACAATGGAATACGTTTTAATTAGCATTAACGATGACGTAGCCAAGAATAGAACTGACTTAATATCAAATGCTATGGAATTTTCTGTTTAATTCGATATTGTTAATATTTTTATGAAGTATATTTTGTGTACACCTTAGCATATTTAGTCATGCAATTAGCAATTGTTTTAAATTTCATGTTGCTGGTTAATTACCGATAATTAATATTAAATATTTTTTGAATTTGATTGTCGATTATCAAAACAACATAGGATCTTATTTTAAAAATATATCTAATTATTTATATACAAACCTCTTATTCTATGGTCGTTGATTTATGACATCCGTTTCAATGATTGTACATTCGCATAGTTCTTAAAATTACATCGTAGGTTATCTAGCGCATTGGCTTCCAAAGGGAACTTATAATTGAAACTAAATTATTATAACTTTCACAATAGCATATTTTGTTAGGTATATCTATTAGCAATTGTTATAAATTTCATGTTGTAGTCAATAACCGCTAATTAATATTTAATATTTTTTGATTTGATTGTCTATTATCAAAACAACATAAGTACTTCCTTATTTTAAAATTATAACGAATTATTTAGATACGAACCTATTATTCTTTGGTCCTTGATTTAAGAAATCCTTTGTGCTAATTTTTCATCCGCGCAGATCCTGAAACTACATCGCAGGTCATCTAGCTTATTGGCTCACAGAGGGTACATGTAATTAAAACAACACCATTACAAGTTTAGTTTTATTTCTAAACACAATGGGAATAAGTTTTAATTAACATTAACGATGACGTGGCCGAGAATAGAACTGACTTAATATCAAATGCTATGGAATTTTCTGTTAAATTCGATATTGTTAATATTTTTATGAAGTATATTTTGTGTACACCTTAGCATATTTAGTCTGATTGTACATTCGCATAGTTCCTAAAATTACATCGTAGGCTATCTAGCGTATTGGCTTCCAAAGGGAACTTATAATTGAAACTAAATTATTATAACTTTCACAATAGCATATTTTGTTATGTATATCTATTAGCAATTGTTATAAATTTCATGTTGTAGTAAATAACCGCTAATTAATATTTAATATTTTTTTAATTTGATTGTCTATTATCAAAACAACATAAGTACTTCCTTATTTTAAAATTATAACGAATTATTTAGATACGAACCTCTTATTCTTTGGTCCTTGACTTAAGACATCCTTTGTGCTAATTTTTCATCCGCGCAGATCCTGAAACTACATCGCAGGTCATCTAGCTTATTGGCTCCCAGAGGGTACATGTAATTAAAACAAAACCATTACAAGTTTAGTTTTATTTGTAAACACAATGGGAATACGTTTTAATTAGCATTAACGATGACGTAGCCAAGAATAGAACTGACTTAATATCAAATGCTATGGAATTTTCTGTTTAATTCGATATTGTTAATATTTTTATGAAGTATATTTTGTGTACACCTTAGCATATTTAGTCATGCAATTAGCAATTGTTTTAAATTTCATGTTGCTGGTTAATTACCGATAATTAATATTAAATATTTTTTGAATTTGATTGTCGATTATCAAAACAACATAGGAACTTATTTTAAAAATATATCGAATTATTTAAATACAAACCTCTTATTCCATGGTCGTTGATTTATGACATCCGTTTTGCTGATTGAACATTCGCATAGTTCCTAAAATTACATCGTAAGTTATCTAGCGTATTGGCTTCCAAAGGAAACTTATAATTGAAACTAAATTATTATAACTTTCACAATAGCATATTTTGTTATGTATATCTATTAGCAATTGTTATAAATTTCATGTTGTAGTCAATAACCGCTAATTAATATTTAATATTTTTTGATTTGATTGTCTATTATCAAAACAACATAAGTACTTCCTTATTTTAAAATTATAACGAATTATTTAGATACGAACCTCTTATTCTTTGGTCCTTGATTTAAGAAATCCTTTGTGCTAATTTTTCATCCGCGCAGATCCTGAAACTACATCGCAGGTCATCTAGCTTATTGGCTCACAGAGGGTACATGTAATTAAAACAACACCATTACAAGTTTAGTTTTATTTCTAAACACAATGGGAATAAGTTTTAATTAACATTAACGATGACGTTGCCGAGAATAGAACTGACTTAATATCAAATGCTATGGAATTTTCTGTTAAATTCGATATTGTTAATATTTTTATGAAGTATATTTTGTGTACACCTTAGCATATTTAGTCTGATTGTACATTCGCATAGTTCCTAAAATTACATCGTAGGCTATCTAGCGTATTGGCTTCCAAAGGGAACTTATAATTGAAACTAAATTATTATAACTTTCACAATAGCATATTTTGTTATGTATATCTATTAGCAATTGTTATAAATTTCATGTTGTAGTCAATAACCGCTAATTAATATTTAATATTTTTTGATTTGATTGTCTATTATCAAAACAACATAAGTACTTCCTTATTTTAAAATTATAACGAATTATTTAGATACGAACCTCTTATTCTTTGGTCCTTGACTTAAGACATCCTTTGTGCTAATTTTTCATCCGCGCAGATCCTGAAACTACATCGCAGGTCATCTAGCTTATTGGCTCCCAGAGGGTACATGTAATTAAAACAAAACCATTACAAGTTTAGTTTTATTTGTAAACACAATGGGAATACGTTTTAATTAGCATTAACGATGACGTAGCCAAGAATAGAACTGACTTAATATCAAATGCTATGGAATTTTCTGTTTAATTCGATATTGTTAATATTTTTATGAAGTATATTTTGTGTACACCTTAGCATATTTAGTCATGCAATTAGCAATTGTTTTAAATTTCATGTTGCTGGTTAATTACCGATAATTAATATTAAATATTTTTTGAATTTGATTGTCGATTATCAAAACAACATAGGAACTTATTTTAAAAATATATCGAATTATTTAAATACAAACCTCTTATTCCATGGTCGTTGATTTATGACATCCGTTTTGCTGATTGAACATTCGCATAGTTCCTAAAATTACATCGTAGGTTATCTAGCGTATTGGCTTCCAAAGGAAACTTATAATTGAAACTAAATTATTATAACTTTCACAATAGCATATTTTGTTATGTATATCTATTAGCAATTGTTATAAATTTCATGTTGTAGTCAATAACCGCTAATTAATATTTAATATTTTTTGATTTGATTGTCTATTATCAAAACAACATAAGTACTTCCTTATTTTAAAATTATAACGAATTATTTAGATACGAACCTCTTATTCTTTGGTCCTTGATTTAAGAAATCCTTTGTGCTAATTTTTCATCCGCGCAGATCCTGAAACTACATCGCATACATGGCTCACAGAGGGTACATGTAATTAGAACAAAACCATTACAAGTTTAGTTTTATTTCTAAACACAATGGCAATAAGTTTTATTTATTCTATGGTCGTTGATTTATGACATCCGTTTCAATGATTGTACATTCGCATAGTTCTTAAAATTACATCGTAGGTTATCTAGCGCATTGGCTTCCAAAGGGAACTTATAATTGAAACTAAATTATTATAACTTTCACAATAGCATATTTTGTTAGGTATATCTATTAGCAATTGTTATAAATTTCATGTTGTAGTCAATAACCGCTAATTAATATTTAATATTTTTTGATTTGATTGTCTATTATCAAAACAACATAAGTACTTCCTTATTTTAAAATTATAACGAATTATTTAGATACGAACCTCTTATTCTTTGGTCCTTGACTTAAGACATCCTTTGTGCTAATTTTTCATCCGCGCAGATCCTGAAACTACATCGCAGGTCATCTAGCTTATTGGCTCACAGAGGGTTCATGTAATTAAAACAACACCATTACAAGTTTAGTTTTATTTCTAAACACAATGGGAATAAGTTTTAATTAACATTAACGATGACGTGGCCGAGAATAGAACTGACTTAATATCAAATGCTATGGAATTTTCTGTTAAATTCGATATTGTTAATATTTTTATGAAGTATATTTTGTGTACACCTTAGCATATTTAGTCTGATTGTACATTCGCATAGTTCCTAAAATTACATCGTAGGCTATCTAGCGTATTGGCTTCCAAAGGGAACTTATAATTGAAACTAAATTATTATAACTTTCACAATAGCATATTTTGTTATGTATATCTATTAGCAATTGTTATAAATTTCATGTTGTAGTAAATAACCGCTAATTAATATTTAATATTTTTTTAATTTGATTGTCTATTATCAAAACAACATAAGTACTTCCTTATTTTAAAATTATAACGAATTATTTAGATACGAACCTCTTATTCTTTGGTCCTTGACTTAAGACATCCTTTGTGCTAATTTTTCATCCGCGCAGATCCTGAAACTACATCGCAGGTCATCTAGCTTATTGGCTCCCAGAGGGTACATGTAATTAAAACAAAACCATTACAAGTTTAGTTTTATTTGTAAACACAATGGGAATACGTTTTAATTAGCATTAACGATGACGTAGCCAAGAATAGAACTGACTTAATATCAAATGCTATGGAATTTTCTGTTTAATTCGATATTGTTAATATTTTTATGAAGTATATTTTGTATACACCTTAGCATATTTAGTCATGCAATTAGCAATTGTTTTAAATTTCATGTTGCTGGTTAATTACCGATAATTAATATTAAATATTTTTTGAATTTGATTGTCGATTATCAAAACAACATAGGATCTTATTTTAAAAATATATCTAATTATTTATATACAAACCTCTTATTCTATGGTCGTTGATTTATGACATCCGTTTCAATGATTGTACATTCGCATAGTTCTTAAAATTACATCGTAGGTTATCTAGCGCATTGGCTTCCAAAGGGAACTTATAATTGAAACTAAATTATTATAACTTTCACAATAGCATATTTTGTTATGTATATCTATTAGCAATTGTTATAAATTTCATGTTGTAGTCAATAACCGCTAATTAATATTTAATATTTTTTGATTTGATTGTCTATTATCAAAACAACATAAGTACTTCCTTATTTTAAAATTATAACGAATTATTTAGATACGAACCTCTTATTCATTGGTCCTTGATTTAAGAAATCCTTTGTGCTAATTTTTCATCCGCGCAGATCCTGAAACTACATCGCATACATGGCTCACAGAGGGTACATGTAATTAAAACAACACCATTACAAGTTTAGTTTTATTTCTAAACACAATGGGAATAAGTTTTAATTAACATTAACGATGACGTGGCCAAGAATAGAACTGACTTAATATCAAATGCTATGGAATTTTCTGTTAAATTCGATATTGTTAATATTTTTATGAAGTATATTTTGTGTACACCTTAGCATATTTAGTCTGATTGTACATTCGCATAGTTCCTAAAATTACATCGTAGGCTATCTAGCGTATTGGCTTCCAAAGGGAACTTATAATTGAAACTAAATTATTATAACTTTCACAATAGCATATTTTGTTATGTATATCTATTAGCAATTGTTATAAATTTCATGTTGTAGTCAATAACCGCTAATTAATATTTAATATTTTTTGATTTGATTGTCTATTATCAAAACAACATAAGTACTTCCTTATTTTAAAATTATAACGAATTTTTTAGATACGAACCTCTTATTCATTGGTCCTTGATTTAAGAAATCCTTTGTGCTAATTTTTCATCCGCGCAGATCCTGAAACTACATCGCATACATGGCTCACAGAGGGTACATGTAATTAAAACAACACCATTACAAGTTTAGTTTTATTTCTAAACACAATGGGAATAAGTTTTAATTAACATTAACGATGACGTGGCCAAGAATAGAACTGACTTAATATCAAATGCTATGGAATTTTCTGTTAAATTCGATATTGTTAATATTTTTATGAAGTATATTTTGTGTACACCTTAGCATATTTAGTCATGCAATTAGCAATTGTTTTAAATTTCATGTTGCTGGTTAATTACCGATAATTAATATTAAATATTTTTTGAATTTGATTGTCGATTATCAAAACAACATAGGAACTTATTTTAAAAATATATCGAATTATTTAAATACAAACCTCTTATTCCATGGTCGTTGATTTATGACATCCGTTTTGCTGATTGAACATTCGCATAGTTCCTAAAATTACATCGTAGGTTATCTAGCGTATTGGCTTCCAAAGGAAACTTATAATTGAAACTAAATTATTATAACTTTCACAATAGCATATTTTGTTATGTATATCTATTAGCAATTGTTATAAATTTCATGTTGTAGTCAATAACCGCTAATTAATATTTAATATTTTTTGATTTGATTGTCTATTATCAAAACAACATAAGTACTTCCTTATTTTAAAATTATAACGAATTATTTAGATACGAACCTCTTATTCTTTGGTCCTTGATTTAAGAAATCCTTTGTGCTAATTTTTCATCCGCGCAGATCCTGAAACTACATCGCATACATGGCTCACAGAGGGTACATGTAATTAGAACAAAACCATTACAAGTTTAGTTTTATTTCTAAACACAATGGGAATAAGTTTTATTTAACATTAACGATGACGTGGCAAAGAATAGAACTGACTTAATATCAAATGGACCACGTCATCAATATATAAATACCATCTCTGGTACGTACATTTCCTGCGAATTGGAATTTTCTGTTTAATTCGATATTGTTAATATTTTTATGAAGTATATTTTGTGTACAGCTTAGCATATTTAGTCATGTAATAAGCAATTGTTTTAAATTTCATGTTGCTGGTTAATTACCGCTAATTAATATTACATATTTTTTGATTTTGATTGTCGATTATCAAAACAACATAGGATCTTATTTTAAAAATATATCTAATTATTTATATACAAACCTCTTATTCTATGGTCGTTGATTTATGACATCCGTTTCACTGATTGTACATTCGCATAGTTCTTAAAATTACATCGTAGGTTATCTAGCGCATTGGCTTCCAAAGGGATCTTATAATTGAAACTAAATTATTATAACTTTCACAATAGCATATTTTGTTAGGTATATCTATTAGCAATTGTTATAAATTTCATGTTGTAGTCAATAACCGCTAATTAATATTTAATATTTTTTGATTTGATTGTCTATTATCAAAACAACATAAGTACTTCCTTATTTTAAAATTATAACGAATTATTTAGATACGAACCTATTATTCTTTGGTCCTTGATTTAAGAAATCCTTTGTGCTAATTTTTCATCCGCGCAGATCCTGAAACTACATCGAAGGTCATCTAGCTTATTGGCTCACAGAGGGTACATGTAATTAAAACAACACCATTACAAGTTTAGTTTTATTTCTAAACACAATGGGAATAAGTTTTAATTAACATTAACGATGACGTGGCCGAGAATAGAACTGACTTAATATCAAATGCTATGGAATTTTCTGTTTAATTCGATATTGTTAATATTTTTATGAAGTATATTTTGTGTACACCTTAGCATATTTAGTCATGCAATTAGCAATTGTTTTAAATTTCATGTTGCTGGTTAATTACCGATAGTTAATATTAAATATTTTTGAATTTGATTGTCGATTATCAAAACAACATAGGAACTTATTTTAAAAATATATCGAATTATTTAAATACAAACCTCTTATTCCATGGTCGTTGATTTATGACATCCGTTTTGCTGATTGTACATTCGCATAGTTCCTAAAATTACATCGTAGGCTATCTAGCGCATTGGCTTCCAAAGGGAACTTATAATTGAAACTAAATTATTATAACTTTCACAATAGCATATTTTGTTAGGTATATCTATTAGCAATTGTTATAAATTTCATGTTGTAGTCAATAACCGCTAATTAATATTTAATATTTTTTGATTTGATTGTCTATTATCAAAACAACATAAGTACTTCCTTATTTTAAAATTATAACGAATTATTTAGATACGAACCTATTATTCTTTGGTCCTTGATTTAAGAAATCCTTTGTGCTAATTTTTCATCCGCGCAGATCCTGAAACTACATCGCAGGTCATCTAGCTTATTGGCTCACAGAGGGTACATGTAATTAAAACAACACCATTACAAGTTTAGTTTTATTTGTAAACACAATGGGAATACGTTTTAATTAGCATTAACGATGACGTAGCCAAGAATAGAACTGACTTAATATCAAATGCTATGGAATTTTCTGTTTAATTCGATATTGTTAATATTTTTATGAAGTATATTTTGTATACACCTTAGCATATTTAGTCATGCAATTAGCAATTGTTTTAAATTTCATGTTGCTGGTTAATTACCGATAATTAATATTAAATATTTTTTGAATTTGATTGTCGATTATCAAAACAACATAGGATCTTATTTTAAAAATATATCTAATTATTTATATACAAACCTCTTATTCTATGGTCGTTGATTTATGACATCCGTTTCAATGATTGTACATTCGCATAGTTCTTAAAATTACATCGTAGGTTATCTAGCGCATTGGCTTCCAAAGGGAACTTATAATTGAAACTAAATTATTATAACTTTCACAATAGCATATTTTGTTAGGTATATCTATTAGCAATTGTTATAAATTTCATGTTGTAGTCAATAACCGCTAATTAATATTTAATATTTTTTGATTTGATTGTCTATTATCAAAACAACATAAGTACTTCCTTATTTTAAAATTATAACGAATTATTTAGATACGAACCTATTATTCTTTGGTCCTTGATTTAAGAAATCCTTTGTGCTAATTTTTCATCCGCGCAGATCCTGAAACTACATCGCAGGTCATCTAGCTTATTGGCTCACAGAGGGTACATGTAATTAAAACAACACCATTACAAGTTTAGTTTTATTTCTAAACACAATGGGAATAAGTTTTAATTAACATTAACGATGACGTGGCCGAGAATAGAACTGACTTAATATCAAATGCTATGGAATTTTCTGTTAAATTCGATATTGTTAATATTTTTATGAAGTATATTTTGTGTACACCTTAGCATATTTAGTCTGATTGTACATTCGCATAGTTCCTAAAATTACATCGTAGGCTATCTAGCGTATTGGCTTCCAAAGGGAACTTATAATTGAAACTAAATTATTATAACTTTCACAATAGCATATTTTGTTATGTATATCTATTAGCAATTGTTATAAATTTCATGTTGTAGTAAATAACCGCTAATTAATATTTAATATTTTTTTAATTTGATTGTCTATTATCAAAACAACATAAGTACTTCCTTATTTTAAAATTATAACGAATTATTTAGATACGAACCTCTTATTCTTTGGTCCTTGACTTAAGACATCCTTTGTGCTAATTTTTCATCCGCGCAGATCCTGAAACTACATCGCAGGTCATCTAGCTTATTGGCTCCCAGAGGGTACATGTAATTAAAACAAAACCATTACAAGTTTAGTTTTATTTGTAAACACAATGGGAATACGTTTTAATTAGCATTAACGATGACGTAGCCAAGAATAGAACTGACTTAATATCAAATGCTATGGAATTTTCTGTTTAATTCGATATTGTTAATATTTTTATGAAGTATATTTTGTGTACACCTTAGCATATTTAGTCATGCAATTAGCAATTGTTTTAAATTTCATGTTGCTGGTTAATTACCGATAATTAATATTAAATATTTTTTGAATTTGATTGTCGATTATCAAAACAACATAGGAACTTATTTTAAAAATATATCGAATTATTTAAATACAAACCTCTTATTCCATGGTCGTTGATTTATGACATCCGTTTTGCTGATTGAACATTCGCATAGTTCCTAAAATTACATCGTAAGTTATCTAGCGTATTGGCTTCCAAAGGAAACTTATAATTGAAACTAAATTATTATAACTTTCACAATAGCATATTTTGTTATGTATATCTATTAGCAATTGTTATAAATTTCATGTTGTAGTCAATAACCGCTAATTAATATTTAATATTTTTTGATTTGATTGTCTATTATCAAAACAACATAAGTACTTCCTTATTTTAAAATTATAACGAATTATTTAGATACGAACCTCTTATTCTTTGGTCCTTGATTTAAGAAATCCTTTGTGCTAATTTTTCATCCGCGCAGATCCTGAAACTACATCGCAGGTCATCTAGCTTATTGGCTCACAGAGGGTACATGTAATTAAAACAACACCATTACAAGTTTAGTTTTATTTCTAAACACAATGGGAATAAGTTTTAATTAACATTAACGATGACGTGGCCGAGAATAGAACTGACTTAATATCAAATGCTATGGAATTTTCTGTTAAATTCGATATTGTTAATATTTTTATGAAGTATATTTTGTGTACACCTTAGCATATTTAGTCTGATTGTACATTCGCATAGTTCCTAAAATTACATCGTAGGCTATCTAGCGTATTGGCTTCCAAAGGGAACTTATAATTGAAACTAAATTATTATAACTTTCACAATAGCATATTTTGTTATGTATATCTATTAGCAATTGTTATAAATTTCATGTTGTAGTCAATAACCGCTAATTAATATTTAATATTTTTTGATTTGATTGTCTATTATCAAAACAACATAAGTACTTCCTTATTTTAAAATTATAACGAATTATTTAGATACGAACCTCTTATTCTTTGGTCCTTGACTTAAGACATCCTTTGTGCTAATTTTTCATCCGCGCAGATCCTGAAACTACATCGCAGGTCATCTAGCTTATTGGCTCCCAGAGGGTACATGTAATTAAAACAAAACCATTACAAGTTTAGTTTTATTTGTAAACACAATGGGAATACGTTTTAATTAGCATTAACGATGACGTAGCCAAGAATAGAACTGACTTAATATCAAATGCTATGGAATTTTCTGTTTAATTCGATATTGTTAATATTTTTATGAAGTATATTTTGTGTACACCTTAGCATATTTAGTCATGCAATTAGCAATTGTTTTAAATTTCATGTTGCTGGTTAATTACCGATAATTAATATTAAATATTTTTTGAATTTGATTGTCGATTATCAAAACAACATAGGAACTTATTTTAAAAATATATCGAATTATTTAAATACAAACCTCTTATTCCATGGTCGTTGATTTATGACATCCGTTTTGCTGATTGAACATTCGCATAGTTCCTAAAATTACATCGTAGGTTATCTAGCGTATTGGCTTCCAAAGGAAACTTATAATTGAAACTAAATTATTATAACTTTCACAATAGCATATTTTGTTATGTATATCTATTAGCAATTGTTATAAATTTCATGTTGTAGTCAATAACCGCTAATTAATATTTAATATTTTTTGATTTGATTGTCTATTATCAAAACAACATAAGTACTTCCTTATTTTAAAATTATAACGAATTATTTAGATACGAACCTCTTATTCTTTGGTCCTTGATTTAAGAAATCCTTTGTGCTAATTTTTCATCCGCGCAGATCCTGAAACTACATCGCATACATGGCTCACAGAGGGTACATGTAATTAGAACAAAACCATTACAAGTTTAGTTTTATTTCTAAACACAATGGCAATAAGTTTTATTTAACATTAACGATGACGTGGCAAAGAATAGAACTGACTTAATATCAAATGGACCACGTCATCAATATATAAATACCATCTCTGGTACGTACATTTCCTGCGAATTGGAATTTTCTGTTTAATTCGATATTGTTAATATTTTTATGAAGTATATTTTGTGTACAGCTTAGCATATTTAGTCATGTAATAAGCAATTGTTTTAAATTTCATGTTGCTGGTTAATTACCGCTAATTAATATTACATATTTTTTTGATTTTGATTGTCGATTATCAAAACAACATAGGATCTTATTTAAAAATATATCTAATTATTTATATACAAACCTCTTATTCTATGGTCGTTGATTTATGACATCCGTTTCACTGATTGTACATTCGCATAGTTCTTAAAATTACATCGTAGGTTATCTAGCGCATTGGCTTCCAAAGGGATCTTATAATTGAAACTAAATTATTATAACTTTCACAATAGCATATTTTGTTAGGTATATCTATTAGCAATTGTTATAAATTTCATGTTGTAGTCAATAACCGCTAATTAATATTTAATATTTTTTGATTTGATTGTCTATTATCAAAACAACATAAGTACTTCCTTATTTTAAAATTATACCGAATTATTTAGATACGAACCTATTATTCTTTGGTCCTTGATTTAAGAAATCCTTTGTGCTAATTTTTCATCCGCGCAGATCCTGAAACTACATCGAAGGTCATCTAGCTTATTGGCTCACAGAGGGTACATGTAATTAAAACAACACCATTACAAGTTTAGTTTTATTTCTAAACACAATGGGAATAAGTTTTAATTAACATTAACGATGACGTGGCCAAGAATAGAACTGACTTAATATCAAATGCTATGGAATTTTCTGTTAAATTCGATATTGTTAATATTTTTATGAAGTATATTTTGTGTACACCTTAGCATATTTAGTCTGATTGTACATTCGCATAGTTCCTAAAATTACATCGTAGGCTATCTAGCGTATTGGCTTCCAAAGGGAACTTATAATTGAAACTAAATTATTATAACTTTCACAATAGCATATTTTGTTATGTATATCTATTAGCAATTGTTATAAATTTCATGTTGTAGTCAATAACCGCTAATTAATATTTAATATTTTTTGATTTGATTGTCTATTATCAAAACAACATAAGTACTTCCTTATTTTAAAATTATAACGAATTATTTAGATACGAACCTCTTATTCATTGGTCCTTGATTTAAGAAATCCTTTGTGCTAATTTTTCATCCGCGCAGATCCTGAAACTACATCGCATACATGGCTCACAGAGGGTACATGTAATTAAAACAACACCATTACAAGTTTAGTTTTATTTCTAAACACAATGGGAATAAGTTTTAATTAACATTAACGATGACGTGGCCAAGAATAGAACTGACTTAATATCAAATGCTATGGAATTTCTGTTAAATTCGATATTGTTAATATTTTTATGAAGTATATTTTGTGTACACCTTAGCATATTTAGTCTGATTGTACATTCGCATAGTTCCTAAAATTACATCGTAGGCTATCTAGCGTATTGGCTTCCAAAGGGAACTTATAATTGAAACTAAATTATTATAACTTTCACAATAGCATATTTTGTTATGTATATCTATTAGCAATTGTTATAAATTTCATGTTGTAGTCAATAACCGCTAATTAATATTTAATATTTTTTGATATGATCGTCTATTATCAAAACAACATAAGTACTTCCTTATTTTAAAATTATAACGAATTATTTAGATACGAACCTCTTATTCTTTGGTCCTTGACTTAAGACATCCTTTGTGCTAATTTTTCATCCGCGCAGATCCTGAAACTACATCGCAGGTCATCTAGCTTATTGGCTCCCAGAGGGTACATGTAATTAAAACAAAACCATTACAAGTTTAGTTTTATTTGTAAACACAATGGGAATACGTTTAATTAACATTAACGATGACGTAGCCAAGAATAGAACTGACTTAATATCAAATGCTATGGAATTTTCTGTTAAATTCGATATTGTTAATATTTTTATGAAGTATATTTTGTGTACACCTTAGCATATTTAGTCTGATTGTACATTCGCATAGTTCCTAAATTACATCGTAGGCTATCTAGCGTATTGGCTTCCAAGGGAACTTATAATTGAAACTAAATTATTATAACTTTCACAATAGCATATTTTGTTATGTATATCTATTAGCAATTGTTATAAATTTCATGTTGTAGTAAATAACCGCTAATTAATATTTAATATTTTTTTAATTTGATTGTCTATTATCAAAACAACATAAGTACTTCCTTATTTTAAAATTATAACGAATTATTTAGATACGAACCTCTTATTCTTTGGTCCTTGACTTAAACATCCTTTGTGCTAATTTTTCATCCGCGCAGATCCTGAACTACATCGCAGGTCATCTAGCTTATTGCTCCCAGAGGGTACATGTAATTAAAACAAAACCATTACAAGTTTAGTTTATTTTGTAAACACAATGGGAATACGTTTAATTAGCATTAACGATGACGTAGCCAAGAATAGAACTGACTTAATATCAAATGCTATGGAATTTTCTGTTTAATTCGATATGTTTAATATTTTTATGAAGTATATTTTGTGTACACCTTAGCATATTTAGTCATGCAAATAGCAATTGTTTTAAATTTCATGTTGCTGGTTAATTACCATAATTAATATTAAATATTTTTTGAATTTGATTGTCGATTATCAAAACAACATAGGATCTTATTTTAAAAATATATCTAATTATTTATATACAAACCTCTTATTCTATGGTCGTTGATTATTGACATCCGTTTCAATATTTACATTCGCATAGTTCTAAAATTACATCGTAGGTTATCTAGCGCATTGGCTTCCAAAGGGAACTTATAATTGAAACTAAATTATTATAACTTTCACAATAGCATATTTTGTTAGGTATATCTATTAGCAATTGTTATAAATTTCATGTTGTAGTCAATAACCGCTAATTAATATTTAATATTTTTTGATTTGATTGTCTATTATCAAAACAACATAAGTACTTCCTTATTTTAAAATTATAACGAATTATTTAGATACGAACCTATTATTCTTTGGTCCTTGATTTAAGAAATCCTTTGTGCTAATTTTTCATCCGCGCAGATCCTGAAACTACATCGCAGGTCATCTAGCTTATTGGCTCACAGAGGGTACATGTAATTAAAACAACACCATTACAAGTTTAGTTTTATTTCTAAACACAATGGGAATAAGTTTTAATTAACATTAACGATGACGTGGCCAGAATAGAACTGACTTAATATCAAATGCTATGGAATTTTCTGTTAAATTCGATATTGTAATATTTTTATGAAGTATATTTGTGTACACCTTAGCATATTTAGTCTGATTGTACATTCGCATAGTTCCTAAAATTACATCGTAGGCTATCTAGCGTATTGGCTTCCAAAGGGAACTTATAAT
>NW_022881494.1:0-77337 GCF_004382145.1 Drosophila mauritiana
AATCTGATGGACGGAGCAGCATGTTGGGTTTTCTCGCCCCAGTAGCAGCAGATGGGGGCAGCAAAGGCGCGGTAGCAGTGTCAGCGCTCCTGGCAAACCGGCTTTTTTCCTTTTGAAGACGCGGGACTGGCATCTGCGCCTCACCAGCGCTCCTCCCTGAAAGAAAAACATTAGAATGAGCATGAGACCAACAACAGCCTTAGCTTACCATGGCAGCGGCAACAGCAGCAGCAAGACCAGAAACAGCAACAACAGAAGCCCGGCAACTTTCTGATAACATGCAGCCCAGAAGAGCGATTGGAACAGCATTTGCCGCATGCTCCCAAAGCAACGGCGCATGCAACTCTCGACACAGCAGCAGCAACAGAGATCCATAAGGCGGCGACACATCAGCAGCAGCGTTAGCAGCAGCAGCAGGAAGATTTCATTGCCACAGTAGCCAAATAGCATGCATCCTACGACTCGACTCATGGTTTGACCCTAGGCTGATCTCCATATACTTAAATCGGCAGCTGCTTTCACCCTGGAAAAAAGAAGCATGGATTATATCGAACTGCACTAGGCGGCGACACACTCACCAACAGCAGCAACAACAACAACAGCGGCAGCAGTAGCAGGAAAAGATCTCACCGCAAAATCCAATTGGCACTTTCCGAATTTCGTACTTCTCGCCTGGCCCCTGGCCAGTAACAGGAGCTAGCGCGATGGAGATGACGACGATGATCTGCCATATGGACGGTCTCAAGATGGAATCGGCCCTGTAATGCACATGCAGCAACGGCAGCGGACCATGGATGCAAGAGGCGGCACTGGCGACGGTCCTCAGTTATGCGAGTTGGCGGGGTAGGCGCAGAAATCAACGGCAGCAACAGTGGCGGCAGCAACAGCGAATGTTTATCTGCAGTCGCTGAATGGCAATTTCCTGTCAAGTTGAAATGGACCTGCAAATGTTTTAAAAGAAACAACCATTAGACTCGGCTCAAATTGGAACATCAGCCAGACTGTACTCACGCATACACTCAGACAAACCTAAGCCTATAGACGACGCGGACTGCGGCACACTTTTTTCTCCACAAAAGTTGTGCGTGCACCTGCATACCGGCATCTCCGATGATCTGCCATATGGACGGTCTCAAGATGGAATCGCCCTGTAATGATGTGCAGCAACGGCAGCGGACCATGGATGCAAGAGGCGGCACTGGCGACGGTCCTCAGTTATGCGAGTTGGCGGGGCGTAGGCGCAGAAATCAACGGCAGCAACAGTGGCGCAGCAACAGCGAATGTTTATCTGCAGTCGCTGAATGGCAATTTCCTGTCAAGTTGAAATGGACCTGCAAATGTTTAAAGAAACAACCATTAGACTCGGCTCAAATTGGAACATCAGCCAGACTGTACTCACGCATACACTCAGACAAACCTAAGCCTATAGACGACGCGGACTGCGGCACACTTTTTTCTCCACAAAAGTTGTGCGTGCCCACCAATGTTGCATACCGGCATCTCCGCAGCATCGACGCTTCCAGCACCACTAAAAGCAGAAACAGAAATATTACAATAGGAAATAGCACGCAATTTTTCTGCTTCGTTTCCGCTTGGAGAAGTGAGACCCTTTTCCCTATATGCCATTACACTGACAAACGCGAGTAACTACGGGAGAAATACTGGAATCCCAAAAAAAATACTAACTCGAACAATTCTAGTATTTCTGCCCGATAGGCGATAGACTGGCGGCAAAATAATAGCCGATAAGCCCGCCAAAAAAGGCGCGAAGTATCGATAACGAGCTGGCAAGAAAATAGCTAGCATATCGACCATCCGCCGTGCCTTTGAGCTATCGAAAAGCCCACCTACGCGCCTAGCCCAAATTTGCAAGTCAGTTGAGATTATAAAACCGACAGAGGCGCGCGCGCAACAGTAACCAAAAGTGAAGCCAGCAGCAACAACAACAACTAATGGACGGCCAGAACGTGAACCAAAGCGGAGGATGGGCATCGGTTTTATCCATCTCATCGGACGATAGCAACTGCTCATCCTCGCCGTCATCAGCTATAGTCTCATCGCTGGATTCCAAATCATCGTTAAGCTATATTTTAAATTACTTACCATAACTATTTTCTCCTATTCCATAAGCTATTTCCTAAGTAACGTAATTTTCAAATTTAAATTCCACACTAGCACCATGGCGTGCAAAACTGCCGCCAAGTAATTTCAAAAATGTCTCCCGCAAATTTTGATCATAAATTTTTACTTTAACTATGGCACGCATATCTACAGCCAAAAAAATCCGAAAATTTGCCACAAATTGTCACTATATATTTTTAAGAAAAATCAGAGGACAATAAAAGGTCAGCGTCATTTGACGTTGAAAATATATAAAAAAAAAAATCAGCAGCAACTGCAGCGACGCAGTCACCACCAACAGCAACAACAGTAACGACGCAGCCGCCACCGGCAGCAGCCACAGCGGCGACGCAGTCACCACCAGCAGCAACAACAGCAGCGACGCGGTCGCCACCAGCAGCGGCAACAGCAGCGACGCAGCCACCACCATCAGCAGCAACAGCAGCGACGCAGTCACCACCAGCAGCAACAACAGCAGCGACGCAGTCACCACCAGCAGCAACAGCGGCGGCGACGCAGTCACCACCACAACCAACAACAGCAGGGGCGGCAGCGACAGCAGTAGCAGGGAATGTTTCTGCCGCAGTCGCATTCCTTGCCAATCGGCTTGCCGTACGATGTATGAGACGTCGATTATCCTGCGGACAAATCCTTCTTTCCGGACGTCTGAGTGTTATGGCGAGCCTGCTGATCATTGCTTTTCCGACTCCTTACCTGACCACTGGACAATCATCCTGGATGACAATCACCGGCGCTTAAAATCTGGAAGAAAGAAATCTGGATCAGTCTTTTTCCCTTCAGATTTGAATAAAACTGCATTCCTGGCAAACCGGAGCGTTTCCTGCAGACGACGCTGGACTGCGGCGCATTTTCCACCCGCCACAGACTGGGCCGATGCCTGGTACACGATGGCATCTCCGCGGTGGCGCGATGGGCAGCGACGCTGAAAGCAATAATAATATTTTATTTTGCGGCACCAAAAAGGTGAAAACTACATCACAATTTACAACAAAGCTAACATATGATAACTTTTTCCTTATTCCTAGTAGTAGTGAGACCAGCTACCGAGAATGACCAGGAATACCGGCTAATGCGAAGCAGGATATCTATAACGTTTCTGGCGGGAAAAATGCCAGAACATCGATTACCAGCTATGTTGCCTTTTACCTCCGATTTATCGAAGCCCAGGAATAGTGAGACCAGCTACTGATAATGACCAATAACATCGGCCAACGCGAAGCGAGATATCGGTAACAATTCTGGCGGATAATCGATAGAACACCGTTTACTAGCCGTGCTTTTTTCCCTCCGATTATCGAAGTCCAATAGCCCGCCTAGGCTTCCCGACCAGAAAGGCGCGTCAGTGGTGATTAAAAATCCGGCAGAGGCGCCAGTGCAACAGCTACCCAAAGTGAACAAGACGGAACGCAACATAGAAAATGGACGGACATAATGGAGACCAAAGTGAAGGATGGGCAACAGTGCTATCTATCTCCTCGGATGATAGAAACTGCTCGTCGTCGCCGCCATCAGCTAGAGTCTCATCGCTGGAATCCTATGCCACAACAATTCAGTTTTAGAATATACATCCACTCAAAATCTTTCCCCATAATACTACAAATTTTCTTCTACTATAACTTAAAACTACTACCTAAACTACTACTACCTATAAAAATTGTAACTACCATAAGCTAAGGCTAACTTAACGTAAAATCCTAAATCGTAGATTCCAATTCAAATCATGGCGCGTATAACTGCTGCCAAGCAAATCAAAATTTTCGTCGAAATTTAATTTTTTAAATAACTCTTATAACCATGGCGCGCACAATTGCCGCCGATCCAAAACTGTAAAATGCCATAAATTGTAACTATATATTTTAAAAACAAAATCAGAGTACAATAAAATAACAGCACCAACAGGCGCTGAAAATATAAAAATAAGCAATAAAAATAATGTTGGCGCCAAAAGCAGCATCTCGAAGGGGAAATCGCCTTCTTCTCCTCCATTCTCTTCACAAATACGCAAGGGAAATTCACTCCCCACAACGACTCAAACAAATACAGCCGCACTTACAAACACCGACGCTACTCAAAGAGTTTTTATCCACCACAGCGACCTGCACTAATGCAGCCGCAGCCACTAATACGGACACAGAATTAAGAGGCGCCAAACCGAGCGACGCTATGGGAAATTTCCCCTCTCTCCCACACACCGACAGCGCAGAGAAAAATCCCAGCTCATCCACCAAAAATCGGACCTAATGCTTCTTCCCCTCCTTCTTATACACACACGCAAATAAATAAAGCCACCGAAACAAATTTAGAAAGCTGATCTAGATCTCCCGCGCTTGCCAATTCAGAAACTCAACTCAACAAAGCCAATGATATTGACAGTGGGGAAATTGCTCCACCACTTAAACAAATTAACGAAAGCAAGCAGGAGGAAAGCCTAGTACAACTGTCAAGCTTTTGGTCAATTTTTAACCACAAGCCGGTTGCTTCTAAACTTAGTTTAAGCAAGAATCCAACCAATCGCTCCGTAAATACTGGGAAAAGAAGAAGCATTTCCCTTCATCAAAGGAATGCTTCTTTACGCCCTTAGTCGGCCTGCTGCCAAACGGGACTTATTCAAATCACCGTCCAGGAGCCCAGACGAGCAGCTCATGAGTTTCTCGGAAATGGTTGCTGGAACTGGTCCAATCTTTGTGCACCCACAGTTCCGGCTCCTCTAACGAAAACTCCGGCCAAGAGGACAAATGACGACTTGGACTGCTCCAGTTTCAAGACGCCAAATAAACGATTATGCGTGACCACCATTCAAATCTCCCAGCATTTCCACCCCTCACCACACCCGTTTTCCAAAGCAAGGCAGCCAAATCTGTATATGAGGAATCCAAAACCAGGAATCGACACACACACCAGCCGTTACCCGGCAGCACCAATGCTCCTGCACGCAGCGCAACGTCGCCACCCCCCTCAAAATACAGATTCTGAGCTGCCACCTTGGAAACTTGTCCCACTAAGCTGCAGAGCACCACCCATACTCGTCGACGACGTCAAAGAAATTGTCCCGCTCCTGGAAAAGCTAAACTATACAGCAGGAGTCTCCAGCTACACTACCAGGGCAATTGAAGGGAACGGGGTCAGGATCCAGGCCAAGGACATGACCGCCTACCACAAAATCAAAGATGTCCTTATAGCAAACGGCTTTCCCCTATTCACCAACCAGCCAAAGTCCGAGAGGGGCTTCCGATTAGTAATCAGACATCTCCACCACTCCACTCCATGCTCGTGGATTGTCAAGGAGTTGCTGACGCTCGGATTCACAGCGCGCTTCGTCAGAAATATGACGAACCCGGCTACAGGTGGCCCCATGCGCATGTTTGAAGTGGAGATCGTCATGGCCAAGGACGGCAGTCATGACAAAATTATCTCACTTAAACAAATTGGTGGGCAAAGGGTAGACATTGAAAGAAAAAACAGGACACGGGAGCCGGTCCAGTGCTACAGATGCCAAGGCTACAGGCATGCCAAAAACTCATGTATGAGGCCACCAAGATGCATGAAATGCGCTGGCGATCACCTGTCATCCTGTTGCACCAAGCCAAGAACCAAGTCGATTTGCCCTGGAAGAAAGAAAGAAGCATGGACTAGTTTTTTTCCCCTTCAGCTAGTGTGTTAAATCGCTTTCCTGGACAACCAGCGTATTCCTGTAAATGACGCTGGACAGCGGTGCATGCTCTCCCTCCCGCCACTGATGAGATGAGCGCATCAGGGCTGACGGGACAGACGACAGGACAGACTCAGGAAGTCCTGAGTTAGGATACTGGAGCGCCGAGAACTAGAGTAGCCGCCAGCGGATGCTTATGCAGCGGCGAGGCGTCGGAAATCTGATGGACGGAGCAGCATGTTGGGTTTTCTCGCCCCAGTAGCAGCAGATGGGGCAGCAAAGCAGCGGTAGCAGTGTCAGCGCTCCTAGCAAACCGGCTTTTTTCCTTTGAAGACGCGGGACTGGCATCTGGCGCCTCACCAGCGCTCCTCCCTGAAAGAAAAAACATTAGAATGAGCATGAGACCAACAACAGCCTTAGCTTACCATGGCAGCGGCAACAGCAGCAGCAAGACCAGAAACAGCAACAACAGAAGCCCGGCAACTTTCTGATAACATGCAGCCCAAAGAGCGATTGGAACAGCATTTGCCGCATGCTCCCAAAGCAACGGCGCATGCAACTCTCGACACAGCAGCAGCAACAGAGATCCTTAAAGCGGCGACACATCCACCAGCAGCAGCGTTAACAGCGGCAGCAGCAGGAAGATTTCATTGCCACAGTAGCCAAATAGCATGCATCCTACGACTCGACTCATGGTTTGACCCTAGGCTGATCTCCATATACTTAAATCGGCGGCTGCTTTCACCCTGGAAAAAAGAAGCATGGATTATATCGAACTGCACTAGGCGGCGACACACTCACCAACAGCAGCAACAACAACAACAGCGGCAGCAGTAGCAGGAAAAGATCTCACCGCAAAATCCAATTGGCACTTTCCGAATTTCGTACTTCTCGCCTGGCCCCTGGCCAGTAACAGGAGCTAGCGCGATGGAGATGACGACGATGATCTGCCATATGGACGGTCTCAAGATGGAATCGGCCCTGTAATGCACACCTGATCTGTGCCAGGATAGCAGCAACGGCAGCGGACCATGGATGCAACAGGCGGCACTGGCGACGGTCCTCAGTTATGCGAGTTGGCGGGGCGTAGGCGCAGAAATCAACGGCAGCAACAGTGGCGGCAGCAACAGTGGCGGCAGCAACAGCGAATGTTTATCTGCAGTCGCTGAATGGCAATTTCCTGTTAAGTTGAAATGGACCTGCAAATGTTTAAAAGAAACAACCATTAGACTCGGCTCAAATTGGAACTTAAGCCAGACTGTACTCACGCATACACTCAGACAAACCTAAGCCTATAGACGACAAACAAAAGTTGTGCGTGCACCAAAGTTGACAGGCCACGCCGGCTGATGCTTGCTGCATACCGGCATCTCCGCAGCATCGACGCTTCCAGCACCACTAAAAGCAGAAACAGAAATGTTACAATAGGAAATAGCACGCAATTTTACTGCTTCGTTTCCGCTTGGAGAAGTGAGACCCTTTTCCCTATATGCCGTTACACTGACAAACGCGAGTAACTACGGGAGAAATACTGGAATCCCAAAAATACTAACTCGAACAATTCTAGAATTTCTGCCCGATAGGCGATAGTCTGGCGGCAAAATAATAGCCGATAAGCCCGCCAAAAAAGGCGCGAAGTATCGATAACGAGCTGGCAAGAAAATAGCTAGCATATCGACCATCCGCCGTGCCTTTGAGCTATCGAAAAGCCCCAAAGCCCAAATTTGCAAGTCAGTTGAGATTATAAAACCGACAGAGGCGCGCGCGCATCAGTAACCAAAAGTGAAGCCAGCAGCAACAACAACAACTAATGGACGGCCAGAACGTGAACCAAAGAGGAGGATGGGCATCGGTTTTATCCATCTCATCGGACGATAGCAACTGCTCATCCTCGCCGTCATCAGCTATAGTCTCATCGCTGGATTCCAAATCATCGTTAAGCTATATTTTAAATTACTTACCACAACTATTTTCTCCTATTCCATAAGCTATTTCCTAAGTAACGTAATTTTGAAATTTAAATTCCACACTAGAACCATGGCGCGCAAAACTGCCGCCAAGTAATTTCAAAAATGTCTCCCGCAAATTTTAATCATAAATTTTTACTTTAACTATGGCACGCATATCTACAGCCAAAAAAATCCGAAAATGTAATTTGCCAAAAATTGTCACTATATATTTTTAAGCAAAAATCAGAGGACAATAAAAGGTCAGCGTCATTTGACGTTGAAAATATATTAAAAAAAAAAAAATCAGCAGCAACTGCAGCGACGCAGTCACCACTGGACAATCATCCTGGATGACAATCACCGGCGCTTAAAATCTGGAAGAAAGAAATCTGGATCAGTCTTTTTCCCTTCAGATTTGAATAAAACTGCATTCCTGGCAAACCGGAGCGTTTCCTGCAGACGACGCTGGACTGCGGCGCATTTTCCACCCGCCACAGACTGGACGCTTGCATCAGGCCTGACGGGCATGATTGGCCCGTTATAGAAGCAGGATATCTATAACGTTTCTGGCGGGAAAAATGCCAGAACATCGATTACCAGCTATGTTGCCTTTTACCTCCGATTTATCGAAGCCCAGGAATAGTGAGACCAGCTACTGATAATGACCAATAACATCGGCCAACGCGAAGCGAGATATCGGTAACAATTCTGGCGGATAATCGATAGAACACCGTTTACTAGCCGTGCTTTTTTCCCTCCGATTATCGAAGTCCAATAGCCCGCCTAGGCTTCCCGACCAGAAAGGCGCGTCAGTGGTGATTAAAAATCCGGCAGAGGCGCCAGTGCAACAGCTACCCAAAGTGAACAAGACGGAACGCAACATAGAAAATGGACGGACATAATGGAGACCAAAGTGAAGGATGGGCAACAGTGCTATCTATCTCCTCGGATGATAGAAACTGCTCGTCGTCGCCGCCATCAGCTAGAGTCTCATCGCTGCAATCCTATGCCACAACAATTCAGTTTTAGAATATACATCCACTCAAAATCTTTCCCCATAATACTACAAATTTTCTTCTTACTATAACTTAAAACTACTACCTAAACTACTACTACCTATAAAAATTGTAACTACCATAAGCTAAGGCTAACTTAACGTAAAATCCTAAATCGTAGATTCCAATTCAAATCATGGCGCGTATAACTGCTGCCAAGCAAATCAAAATTTTCTCGAAATTGAATTTTTTAAATAACTCTTATAACCATGGCGCGCACAATTGCCGCCGATCCAA
The DNA here is from genome assembly GCF_004382145.1 of Drosophila mauritiana. NCBI lineage: Eukaryota > Metazoa > Arthropoda > Insecta > Diptera > Drosophilidae > Drosophila > Drosophila mauritiana. The sequence goes on from NW_022881494.1 coordinate 9,033, forward strand.
AACTGTAAAATGCCATAAATTGTAACTATATATTTTAAAAACAAAATCAGAGTACAATAAAATAACAGCACCAACAGGCGCTGAAAATATAAAAATAAGCAATAAAATAATGTTGGCGCCAAAAGCAGCATCTCGAAGGGGAAATCGCCTTCTTCTCCTCCATTCTCTTCACAAATACCAAGGGAAATTCACTCCCCACAACGACTCAAACAAATACAGCCGCACTTACAAACACCGACGCTACTCAAAGAGAGTTTTTATCCACCACAGCGACCTGCACTAATGCAGCCGCAGCCACTAATACGGACACAGAATTAAGAGGCGCCAAACCGAGCGACGCTATGGGAAATTTCCCCTCTCTCCCACACACCGACAGCGCAGAGAAAAATCCCAGCTCATCCACCAAAATCGGACCTAATGCTTCTTCCCCTCCTTCTTATACACACACGCAAATAAATAAAGCCACCGAAACAAATTTAGAAAGCTGATCTAGATCTCCCGCGCTTGCCAATTCAGAAACTCAACTCAACAAAGCCAATGATATTGACAGTGGGGAAATTGCTCCACCACTTAAACAAATTAACGAAAGCAAGCAGGAGGAAACCCTAGTACAACTGTCAAAGCTTTTTGGTCAATTTTTAACCACAAGCCGGTTGCTTCTAAACTTAGTTTAAGCAAGAATCCAACCAATCGCTCCGTAAATACTGGGAAAAAGAAGCATTTCCCTTCATCAAAGGAATGCTTCTTTACGCCCTTAGTCGGCCTGCTGCCAAACGGGACTTATTCAAATCACCGTCCAGGAGCCCAGACGAGCAGCTCATGAGTTTCTCGGAAATGGTTGCTGGAACTGGTCCAATCTTTGTGGCACCCACAGTTCCGGCTCCTCTAACGAAAACTCCGGCCAAGAGGACAAATGACGACTTGGACTGCTCCAGTTTCAAGACGCCAAATAAACGATTATGCGTGACCACCAATTTCAAATCTCCCAGCATTTTTCCACCCCTCACCACACCCGTTTTCCAAAGCAAGGCAGCCAAATCTGTATATGAGGAATCCAAAACCAGGAATCGACACACACACCAGCCGTTACCCTGCAGCACCAATGCTCCTGCACGCAGCGCAACGTCGCCACCCCCTCAAAATACAGATTCTGAGCTGCCACCTTGGAAACTTGTCCACTAAGCTGCAGAGCACCACCCATACTCGTCGACGACGTCAAAGAAATTGTCCCGCTCCTGGAAAAGCTAAACTATACAGCAGGAGTCTCCAGCTACACTACCAGGGCAATTGAAGGGAACGGGGTCAGGATCCAGGCCAAGGACATGACCGCCTACCACAAAATCAAAGATGTCCTTATAGCAAACGGCTTTCCCCTATTCACCAACCAGCCAAAGTCCGAGAGGGGCTTCCGATTAGTAATCAGACATCTCCACCACTCCACTCCATGCTCGTGGATTGTCAAGGAGTTGCTGACGCTCGGATTCACAGCGCGCTTCGTCAGAAATATGACGAACCCGGCTACAGGTGGCCCCATGCGCATGTTTGAAGTGGAGATCGTCATGGCCAAGGACGGCAGTCATGACAAAATTATCTCACTTAAACAAATTGGTGGGCAAAGGGTAGACATTGAAAGAAAAAACAGGACACGGGAGCCGGTCCAGTGCTACAGATGCCAAGGCTACAGGCATGCCAAAAACTCATGTATGAGGCCCCCAGATGCATGAAATGCGCTGGCGATCACCTGTCATCCTGTTGCACCAAGCCAAGAACCAGGGCGATTTGCCCTGGAAGAAAGAAAGAAGCATGGACTAGTTTTTTCCCCTTCAGCTAGTGTATTAAATCGCTTTCCTGGACAACCGGCGTATTCCTGTAGATGACGCTGGACAGCGGCGCATGCTCTCCCTCCGCACTGATGAGATGAGCGCATCAGGGCTGACGGGACAGACGACAGGACAGACTCAGGAAGTCCTGAGTTAGGATACTGGAGCGCCGAGAACTAGAGTAGCCGCCAGGGATGCTTCTGCAGCGGCGAGGCGTCGGAAATCTGATGGACGGAGCAGCATGTTGGGTTTTCTCGCCCCAGTAGCAGCAGATGGGGGCAGAAAGGCAGCGGTAGCAGTGTCAGCGCTCCTGGCAAACCGGCTTTTTTCCTTTTGAAGACGCGGGACTGGCATCTGGCGCCTCACCAGCGCTCCTCCCTGAAAGAAGAAAACATTAGAATGAGCATGAGACCAACAACAGCCTTAGCTTACCATGGCAGCGGCAACAGCAGCAGCAAGACCAGAAACAGCAACAACAGAAGCCCGGCAACTTTCTGATAACATGCAGCCCAGAAGAGCGATTGGAACAGCATTTGCCGCATGCTCCCAAAGCAACGGCGCATGCAACTCTCGACACAGCAGCAGCAACAGAGATCCTTAAAGCGGCGACACATCCACCAGCAGCAGCGTTACAGCGGCAGCAACAGGAAGATTTCATTGCCACAGTAGCCAAATAGCATGCATCCTACGACTCGACTCATGGTTTGACCCTAGGCTGATCTCCATATACTTAAATCGGCAGCTGCTTTCACCCTGGAAAAAAGAAGCATGGATTATATCGAACTGCACTAGGCGGCGACACACTCACCAACAGCAGCAACAACAACAACAGCGGCAGCAGTAGCAGGAAAAGATCTCACCGCAAAATCCAATTGGCACTTTCCGAATTTCGTACTTCTCGCATGGCCCTGGCCAGTAACAGGAGCTAGCGCGATGGAGATGACGACGATGATCTGCCATATGGACGGTCTCAAGATGGAATCGGCCCTGTAATGCACATGCAGCAACGGCAGCGGACCATGGATGCAAGAGGCGGCACTGGCGACGGTCCTCAGTTATGCGAGTTGGCGGGGCGTAGGCGCAGAAATCAACGGCAGCAACAGTGGCGGCAGCAACAGCGAATGTTTATCTGCAGTCGCTGAATGGCAATTTCCTGTCAAGTTGAAATGGACCTGCAAATGTTTAAACGAAACAACCATTAGACTCGGCTCAAATTGGAACATCAGCCAGACTGTACTCACGCATACACTCAGACAAACCTAAGCCTATAGACGACGCGGACTGCGGCACACTTTTTTCTCCACAAAAGTTGTGCGTGCACCAAAGTTGACAGGCCACGCCGGCTGATGCTTGCTGCATACCGGCATCTCCGCAGCATCGACGCTTCCAGCACCACTAAAAGCAGAAACAGAAATATTACAATAGGAAATAGCACGCAATTTTTCTGCTTCGTTTCCGCTTGGAGAAGTGAGACCCTTTTCCCTATATGCCATTACACTGACAAACGCGAGTAACTACGGGAGAAATACTGGAATCCCAAAATACTATACTAACTCGAACAATTCTAGTATTTCTGCCCGATAGGCGATAGACTGGCGGCAAAATAATAGCCGATAAGCCCGCCAAAAAAGGCGCGAAGTATCGATAACGAGCTGGCAAGAAAATAGCTAGCATATCGACCATCCGCCGTGCCTTTGAGCTATCGAAAAGCCCACCTACGCCTAGCCCAAATTTGCAAGTCAGTTGAGATTATAAAACCGACAGAGGCGCGCGCGCAACAGTAACCAAAAGTGAAGCCAGCAGCAACAACAACAACTAATGGACGGCCAGAACGTGAACCAAAGCGGAGGATGGGCATCGGTTTTATCCATCTCATCGGACGATAGCAACTGCTCATCCTCGCCGTCATCAGCTATAGTCTCATCGCTGGATTCCAAATCATCGTTAAGCTATATTTTAAATTACTTACCATAACTATTTTCTCCTATTCCATAAGCTATTTCCTAAGTAACGTAATTTTAAATTTAAATTCCACACTAGAACCATGGCGCGCAAAACTGCCGCCAAGTAATTTCAAAAATGTCTCCCGCAAATTTTAATCATAAATTTTTACTTTAACTATGGCACGCATATCTACAGCTAAAAAAATCCGAAAATGTAATTTGCCACAAATTGTCACTATATATTTTTAAGCAAAAATCAGAGGACAATAAAAGGTCAGCGTCATTTGACGTTGAAAATATATAAAAAAAAAAAAAAAAAATCAGCAGCAACTGCAGCGACGCAGTCACCACCAACAGCAACAACAGTAACGACGCAGCCGCCACCGGCAGCAGCCACAGCGGCGACGCAGTCACCACCATCAGCAGCAACAGCAGCGACGCACTCACCACCATCAGCGACGCAGTCACCACCAGCAGCAACAACAGCAGCGACGCGGTCGCCACCAGCAGCGGCAACAGCAGCGACGCAGCCACCACCATCAGCAGCAACAGCAGCGACGCAGTCACCACCAGCAACAACAACAGCAGCGACGCAGTCACCACCAGCAGCAACAGCGGCGGCGACGCAGTCACCACCACAACCAACAAAGCAGGGGCGGCAGCGACAGCAGTAGCAGGGAATGTTTCTGCCGCAGTCGCATTCCTTGCCAATCGGCTTGCCGTACGATGTATGAGACGTCATTATCCTGCGGACAAATCCTTCTTTCCGGACGTCTGAGTATTATGGCGAGCCTGCTGATCATTGCTTTTCCGACTCCTTACCTGACCACTGGACAATCATCCTGGATAACAATCACCGGCGCTTAAAATCTGGAAGAAAGAAATCTGGATCAGTCTTTCCTTCAGATTTGAATGAAACTGCATTCCTGGCAAACCGGAGCGTTTCCTGCAGACGACGCTGGACTGCGGCGCATTTTCCACCCGCCACAGACTGGACGCTTGCATCAGGCCTGACGGGCCAGATTGGCCGATGCCTGGTACACGATGGCATCTCCGCGGTGGCGCGATGGGCAGCGACGCTGAAAGCAATAATAATATTTTATTTTGCGGCACCAAAAAGGAGAAAACTACATCACAATTTACAACAAAGCTACATATGATAACTTTTTCCTTTTTCCAGTAGTAGTGAGACCAGCTACCGAGAATGACCAGGAATACCGGCTAATGCGAAGCAGGATATCTATAACGTTTCTGGCGGGAAAAATGCCAGAACATCGATTACCAGCTATGTTGCCTTTTACCTCCGATTTATCGAAGCCCAGGAATAGTGAGACCAGCTACTGATAATGACCAATAACATCGGCCAACGCGAAGCGAGATATCGGTAACAATTCTGGCGGGAAAATCGATAGAACACCGTTACTAGCCGTGCTTTTTTCCCTCCGATTATCGAAGTCCAATAGCCCGCCTAGGCTTCCCGACCAGAAAGGCGCGTCAGTGGTGATTAAAAATCCGGCAGAGGCGCCAGTGCAACAGCTACCCAAAGTGAACAAGACGGAACGCAACATAGAAAATGGACGGACATAATGGAGACCAAAGTGAAGGATGGGCAACAGTGCTATCTATCTCCTCGGATGATAGCAACTGCTCGTCGTCGCCGCCATCAGCTAGAGTCTCATCGCTGGAATCCTATGCCACAACAATTCAGTTTTAGAATATACATCCACTCAAAATCTTTCCCCATAATACTACAAATTTTCTTCTTACTATAACTTAAAACTACTACCTAAACTACTACTACCTATAAAAATTGTAACTACCATAAGCTAAGGCTAACTTAACGTAAAATCCTAAATCGTAGATTCCAATTCAAATCATGGCGCGTATAACTGCTGCCAAGCAAATCAAAATTTTCTTCGAAATTGAATTTTTTAAATAACTCTTATAACCATGGCGCGCACAATTGCCGCCGATCCAAAACTGTAAAATGCCATAAATTGTAACTATATATTTTAAAAACAAAATCAGAGTACAATAAAATGACAGCACCAACAGGCGCTGAAAATATAAAAATAGGTCAATTTTGGCGCCAAAAGCAGCATCTCGAAGGGGAAATCGCCTTCTTCTCCTCCATTCTCTTCACAAATACACAAGGGAAATTCACTCCCCACAACGACTCAAACAAATACAGCCGCACTTACAAACACCGACGCTACTCAAAGAGAGTTTTTATCCACCACAGCGACCTGCACTAATGCAGCCGCAGCCACTAATACGGACACAGAATTAAGAGGCGCCAAACCGAGCGACGCTATGGGAAATTTCCCCTCTCTCCCACACACCGACAGCGCAGAGAAAAATCCCAGCTCATCCACCAAAATCGGACCTAATGCTTCTTCCCCTCCTTCTTATACACACACGCAAATAAATAAAGCCACCGAAACAAATTTAGAAAGCTGATCTAGATCTCCCGCGCTTGCCAATTCAGAAACTCAACTCAACAAAGCCAATGATATTGACAGTGGGGAAATTGCTCCACCACTTAAACAAATTAACGAAAGCAAGCAGGAGGAAAGACCTAGTACAACTGTCAAAGCTTTTTGGTCAATTTTTAACCACAAGCCGGTTGCTTCTAAACTTAGTTTAAGCAAGAATCCAACCAATCGCTCCGTAAATACTGGGAAAAGAAAGAAGCATTTCCCTTCATCAAAGGAATGCTTCTTTACGCCCTTAGTCGGCCTGCTGCCAAACGGGACTTATTCAAATCACCGTCCAGGAGCCCAGACGAGCAGCTCATGAGTTTCTCGGAAATGGTTGCTGGAACTGGTCCAATCTTTGTGGCACCCACAGTTCCGGCTCCTCTAACGAAAACTCCGGCCAAGAGGACAAATGACGACTTGGACTGCTCCAGTTTCAAGACGCCAAATAAACGATTATGCGTGACCACCAATTTCAAATCTCCCAGCATTTTTCCACCCCTCACCACACCCGTTTTCCAAAGCAAGGCAGCCAAATCTGTATATGAGGAATCCAAAACCAGGAATCGACACACACACCAGCCGTTACCCTGCAGCACCAATGCTCCTGCACGCAGCGCAACGTCGCCACCCCCTCAAAATACAGATTCTGAGCTGCCACCTTGGAAACTTGTGCCACTAAGCTGCAGAGCACCACCCATACTCGTCGACGACGTCAAAGAAATTGTCCCGCTCCTGGAAAAGCTAAACTATACAGCAGGAGTCTCCAGCTACACTACCAGGGCAATTGAAGGGAACGGGGTCAGGATCCAGGCCAAGGACATGACCGCCTACCACAAAATCAAAGATGTCCTTATAGCAAACGGCTTTCCCCTATTCACCAACCAGCCAAAGTCCGAGAGGGGCTTCCGAGTAGTAATCAGACATCTCCACCACTCCACTCCATGCTCGTGGATTGTCAAGGAGTTGCTGACGCTCGGATTCACAGCGCGCTTCGTCAGAAATATGACGAACCCGGCTACAGGTGGCCCCATGCGCATGTTTGAAGTGGAGATCGTCATGGCCAAGGACGGCAGTCATGACAAAATTATCTCACTTAAACAAATTGGTGGGCAAAGGGTAGACATTGAAAGAAAAAACAGGACACGGGAGCCGGTCCAGTGCTACAGATGCCAAGGCTACAGGCATGCCAAAAACTCATGTATGAGGCCCCCAGATGCATGAAATGCGCTGGCGATCACCTGTCATCCTGTTGCACCAAGCCAAGAACCAGGGCGATTTGCCCTGGAAGAAAGAAAGAAGCATGGACTAGTTTTTTCCCCTTCAGCTAGTGTATTAAATCGCTTTCCTGGACAACCGTCGTATTCCTGTAGATGACGCTGGACAGCGGCGCATGCTCTCCCTCCCGCCACTGATGAGATGAGCGCATCAGGGCTGACGGGACAGACGACAGGACAGACTCAGGAAGTCCTGAGTTAGGATACTGGAGCGCCGAGAACTAGAGTAGCCGCCAGCGGATGCTTATGCAGCGGCGAGGCGTCGGAAATCTGATGGACGGAGCAGCATTTGGGTTTTCTCGCCCCAGTAGCAGCAGATGGGGGCAGCAAAGGCAGCGGTAGCAGTGTCAGCGCTCCTGGCAAACCGGCTTTTTTCCTTTTGAAGACGCGGGACTGGCATCTGGCGCCTCACCAGCGCTCCTCCCTGAAAGAAAAAACATTAGAATGAGCATGAGACCAACAACAGCCTTAGCTTACCATGGCAGCGGCAACAGCAGCAGCAAGACCAGAAACAGCAACAACAGAAGCCCGGCAACTTTCTGATAACATGCAGCCCAGAAGAGCGATTGGAACAGCATTTGCCGCATGCTCCCAAAGCAACGGCGCATGCAACTCTCGACACAGCAGCAGCAACAGAGATCCATAAGGCGGCGACACATCCACCAGCAGCAGCGTTAGCAGCGGCAGCGGCAGCAGCAGGAAGATTTCATTGCCACAGTAGCCAAATAGCATGCATCCTACGACTCGACTCATGGTTTGACCCTAGGCTGATCTCCATATACTTAAATCGGCAGCTGCTTTCACCCTGGAAAAAAGAAGCATGGATTATATCGAACTGCACTAGGCGGCGACACACTCACCAACAGCAGCAACAACAACAACAGCGGCAGCAGTAGCAGGAAAAGATCTCACCGCAAAATCCAATTGGCACTTTCCGAATTTCGTACTTCTCGCATGGCCCCTGGCCAGTAACAGGAGCTAGCGCGATGGAGATGACGACGATGATCTGCCATATGGACGGTCTCAAGATGGAATCGGCCCTGTAATGCACATGCAGCAACGGCAGCGGACCATGGATGCAAGAGGCGGCACTGGCGACGGTCCTCAGTTATGCGAGTTGGCGGGGCGTAGGCGCAGAAATCAACGGCAGCAACAGTGGCGGCAGCAACAGCGAATGTTTATCTGCAGTCGCTGAATGGCAATTTCCTGTCAAGTTGAAATGGACCTGCAAATGTTTAAAAGAAACAACCATTAGACTCGGCTCAAATTGGAACATCAGCCAGACTGTACTCACGCATACACTCAGACAAACCTAAGCCTATAGACGACGCGGACTGCGGCACACTTTTTTCTCCACAAAAGTTGTGCGTGCACCAAAGTTGACAGGCCACGCCGGCTGATGCTTGCTGCATACCGGCATCTCCGCAGCATCGACGCTTCCAGCACCACTAAAAGCAGAAACAGAAATATTACAATAGGAAATAGCACGCAATTTTTCTGCTTCGTTTCCGCTTGGAGAAGTGAGACCCTTTTCCCTATATGCCATTACACTGACAAACGCGAGTAACTACGGGAGAAATACTGGAATCCCAAAAATAATACTAACTCGAACAATTCTAGTATTTCTGCCCGATAGGCGATAGACTGGCGGCAAAATAATAGCGATAAGCCCGCCAAAAAAGGCGCGAAGTATCGATAACGAGCTGGCAAGAAAATAGCTAGCATATCGACCATCCGCCGTGCCTTTGAGCTATCGAAAAGCCCACCTACGCGCCTAGCCCAAATTTGCAAGTCAGTTGAGATTATAAAACCGACAGAGGCGCGCGCGCAACAGTAACCAAAAGTGAAGCCAGCAGCAACAACAACAACTAATGGACGGCCAGAACGTGAACCAAAGCGGAGGATGGGCATCGGTTTTATCCATCTCATCGGACGATAGCAACTGCTCATCCTCGCCGTCATCAGCTATAGTCTCATCGCTGGATTCCAAATCATCGTTAAGCTATATTTTAAATTACTTACCATAACTATTTTCTCCTATTCCATAAGCTATTTCCTAAGTAACGTAATTTTCAAATTTAAATTCCACACTAGAACCATGGCGCGCAAAACTGCCGCCAAGTAATTTCAAAAATGTCTCCCGCAAATTTTAATCATAAATTTTTACTTTAACTATGGCACGCATATCTACAGCTAAAAAAATCCGAAAATGTAATTTGCCACAAATTGTCACTATATATTTTTAAGCAAAAATCAGAGGACAATAAAAGGTCAGCGTCATTTGACGTTGAAAATATATAAAAAAAAAAAAAAAAAATCAGCAGCAACTGCAGCGACGCAGTCACCACCAACAGCAACAACAGTAACGACGCAGCCGCCACCGGCAGCAGCACAGCGGCGACGCAGTCACCACCATCAGCAGCAACAGCAGCGACGCACTCACCACCATCAGCGACGCAGTCACCACCAGCAGCAACAACAGCAGCGACGCGGTCGCCACCAGCAGCGGCAACAGCAGCGACGCAGCCACCACCATCAGCAGCAACAGCAGCGACGCAGTCACCACCAGCAACACAACAGCAGCGACCAGTCACCACCAGCAGCAACAGCGGCGGCGACGCAGTCACCACCATAACCAACAACAGCAGGGGCGGCAGCGACAGCAGTAGCAGGGAATGTTTCTGCCGCAGTCGCATTCCTTGCCAATCGGCTTGCCGTACGATGTATGAGACGTCGATTATCCTGCGGACAAATCCTTCTTTCCGGACGTCTGAGTATTATGGCGAGCCTGCTGATCATTGCTTTTCCGACTCCTTACCTGACCACTGGACAATCATCCTGGATAACAATCACCGGCGCTTAAAATCTGGAAGAAAGAAATCTGGATCAGTCTTTTTCCCTTCAGATTTGAATGAAACTGCATTCCTGGCAAACCGGAGCGTTTCCTGCAGACGACGCTGGACTGCGGCGCATTTTCCACCCGCCACAGACTGGACGCTTGCATCAGGCCTGACGGGCCAGATTGGCCGATGCCTGGTACACGATGGCATCTCCGCGGTGGCGCGATGGGCAGCGACGCTGAAAGCAATAATAATATTTTATTTTGCGGCACCAAAAAGGAGAAAACTACATCACAATTTACAACAAAGCTACATATGATAACTTTTTCCTTTTTCCTAGTAGTAGTGAGACCAGCTACCGAGAATGACCAGGAATACCGGCTAATGCGAAGCAGGATATCGATAACGTTTCTGGCGGGAAAAATGCCAGAACATCGATTACCAGCTATGTTGCCTTTTACCTCCGATTTATCGAAGCCCAGGAATAGTGAGACCAGCTACTGATAATGACCAATAACATCGGCCAACGCGAAGCGAGATATCGGTAACAATTCTGGCGGGAAAATCGATAGAACACCGATTACTAGCCGTGCTTTTTTCCCTCCGATTATCGAAGTCCAATAGCCCGCCTAGGCTTCCCGACCAGAAAGGCGCGTCAGTGGTGATTAAAAATCCGGCAGAGGCGCCAGTGCAACAGCTACCCAAAGTGAACAAGACGGAACGCAACATAGAAAATGGACGGACATAATGGAGACCAAAGTGAAGGATGGGCAACAGTGCTATCTATCTCCTCGGATGATAGCAACTGCTCGTCGTCGCCGCCATCAGCTAGAGTCTCATCGCTGGAATCCTATGCCACAACAATTCAGTTTTAGAATATACATCCACTCAAAATCTTTCCCCATAATACTACAAATTTTCTTCTTACTATAACTTAAAACTACTACCTAAACTACTACTACCTATAAAAATTGTAACTACCATAAGCTAAGGCTAACTTAACGTAAAATCCTAAATCGTAGATTCCAATTCAAATCATGGCGCGTATAACTGCTGCCAAGCAAATCAAAATTTTCTTCGAAATTGAATTTTTTAAATAACTCTTATAACCATGGCGCGCACAATTGCCGCCGATCCAAAACTGTAAAATGCCATAAATTGTAACTATATATTTTAAAAACAAAATCAGAGTACAATAAAATGACAGCACCAACAGGCGCTGAAAATATAAAAATAGGTCAATTTTGGCGCCAAAAGCAGCATCTCGAAGGGGAAATCGCCTTCTTCTCCTCCATTCTCTTCACAAATACACAAGGGAAATTCACTCCCCACAACGACTCAAACAAATACAGCCGCACTTACAAACACCGACGCTACTCAAAGAGAGTTTTTATCCACCACAGCGACCTGCACTAATGCAGCCGCAGCCACTAATACGGACACAGAATTAAGAGGCGCCAAACCGAGCGACGCTATGGGAAATTTCCCCTCTCTCCCACACACCGACAGCGCAGAGAAAAATCCCAGCTCATCCACCAAAATCGGACCTAATGCTTCTTCCCCTCCTTCTTATACACACACGCAAATAAATAAAGCCACCGAAACAAATTTAGAAAGCTGATCTAGATCTCCCGCGCTTGCCAATTCAGAAACTCAACTCAACAAAGCCAATGATATTGACAGTGGGGAAATTGCTCCACCACTTAAACAAATTAACGAAAGCAAGCAGGAGGAAAGACCTAGTACAACTGTCAAAGCTTTTTGGTCAATTTTTAACCACAAGCCGGTTGCTTCTAAACTTAGTTTAAGCAAGAATCCAACCAATCGCTCCGTAAATACTGGGAAAAGAAAGAAGCATTTCCCTTCATCAAAGGAATGCTTCTTTACGCCCTTAGTCGGCCTGCTGCCAAACGGGACTTATTCAAATCACCGTCCAGGAGCCCAGACGAGCAGCTCATGAGTTTCTCGGAAATGGTTGCTGGAACTGGTCCAATCTTTGTGGCACCCACAGTTCCGGCTCCTCTAACGAAAACTCCGGCCAAGAGGACAAATGACGACTTGGACTGCTCCAGTTTCAAGACGCCAAATAAACGATTATGCGTGACCACCAATTTCAAATCTCCCAGCATTTTTCCACCCCTCACCACACCCGTTTTCCAAAGCAAGGCAGCCAAATCTGTATATGAGGAATCCAAAACCAGGAATCGACACACACACCAGCCGTTACCCTGCAGCACCAATGCTCCTGCACGCAGCGCAACGTCGCCACCCCCTCAAAATACAGATTCTGAGCTGCCACCTTGGAAACTTGTGCCACTAAGCTGCAGAGCACCACCCATACTCGTCGACGACGTCAAAGAAATTGTCCCGCTCCTGGAAAAGCTAAACTATACAGCAGGAGTCTCCAGCTACACTACCAGGGCAATTGAAGGGAACGGGGTCAGGATCCAGGCCAAGGACATGACCGCCTACCACAAAATCAAAGATGTCCTTATAGCAAACGGCTTTCCCCTATTCACCAACCAGCCAAAGTCCGAGAGGGGCTTCCGAGTAGTAATCAGACATCTCCACCACTCCACTCCATGCTCGTGGATTGTCAAGGAGTTGCTGACGCTCGGATTCACAGCGCGCTTCGTCAGAAATATGACGAACCCGGCTACAGGTGGCCCCATGCGCATGTTTGAAGTGGAGATCGTCATGGCCAAGGACGGCAGTCATGACAAAATTATCTCACTTAAACAAATTGGTGGGCAAAGGGTAGACATTGAAAGAAAAAACAGGACACGGGAGCCGGTCCAGTGCTACAGATGCCAAGGCTACAGGCATGCCAAAAACTCATGTATGAGGCCACCCAGATGCATGAAATGCGCTGGCGATCACCTGTCATCCTGTTGCACCAAGCCAAGAACCAGGGCGATTTGCCCTGGAAGAAAGAAAGAAGCATGGACTAGTTTTTTCCCCTTCAGCTAGTGTATTAAATCGCTTTCCTGGACAACCGGCGTATTCCTGTAGATGACGCTGGACAGCGGCGCATGCTCTCCCTCCGCCACTGATGAGATGAGCGCATCAGGGCTGACGGGACAGACGACAGGACAGACTCAGGAAGTCCTGAGTTAGGATACTGGAGCGCCGAGAACTAGAGTAGCCGCCAGCGGATGCTTATGCAGCGGCGAGGCGTCGGAAATCTGATGGACGGAGCAGCATGTTGGGTTTTCTCGCCCCAGTAGCAGCAGATGGGGGCAGCAAAGGCAGCGGTAGCAGTGTCAGCGCTCCTGGCAAACCGGCTTTTTTCCTTTTGAAGACGCGGGACTGGCATCTGGCGCCTCACCAGCGCTCCTCCCTGAAAGAAGAAAACATTAGAATGAGCATGAGACCAACAACAGCCTTAGCTTACCATGGCAGCGGCAACAGCAGCAGCAAGACCAGAAACAGCAACAACAGAAGCCCGGCAACTTTCTGATAACATGCAGCCCAGAAGAGCGATTGGAACAGCATTTGCCGCATGCTCCCAAAGCAACGGCGCATGCAACTCTCGACACAGCAGCAGCAACAGAGATCCATAAGGCGGCGACACATCCACCAGCAGCAGCGTTAGCAGCGGCAGCGGCAGCAGCAGGAAGATTTCATTGCCACAGTAGCCAAATAGCATGCATCCTACGACTCGACTCATGGTTTGACCCTAGGCTGATCTCCATATACTTAAATCGGCAGCTGCTTTCACCCTGGAAAAAAGAAGCATGGATTATATCGAACTGCACTAGGCGGCGACACACTCACCAACAGCAGCAACAACAACAACAGCGGCAGCAGTAGCAGGAAAAGATCTCACCGCAAAATCCAATTGGCACTTTCCGAATTTCGTACTTCTCGCTGGCCCTGGCCAGTAACAGGAGCTAGCGCGATGGAGATGACGACGATGATCTGCCATATGGACGGTCTCAAGATGGAATCGGCCCTGTAATGCACATGCAGCAACGGCAGCGGACCATGGATGCAAGAGGCGGCAATGGCGACGGTCCTCAGTTATGCGAGTTGGCGGGGCGTAGGCGCAGAAATCAACGGCAGCAACAGTGGCGGCAGCAACAGCGAATGTTTATCTGCAGTCGCTGAATGGCAATTTCCTGTCAAGTTGAAATGGACCTGCAAATGTTTAAAAGAAACAACCATTAGACTCGGCTCAAATTGGAACATCAGCCAGACTGTACTCACGCATACACTCAGACAAACCTAAGCCTATAGACGACGCGGACTGCGGCACACTTTTTTCTCCACAAAAGTTGTGCGTGCACCAAAGTTGACAGGCCACGCCGGCTGATGCTTGCTGCATACCGGCATCTCCGCAGCATCGACGCTTCCAGCACCACTAAAAGCAGAAACAGAAATATTACAATAGGAAATAGCACGCAATTTTTCTGCTTCGTTTCCGCTTGGAGAAGTGAGACCCTTTTCCCTATATGCCATTACACTGACAAACGCGAGTAACTACGGGAGAAATACTGGAATCCCAAAAATACTAACTCGAACAATTCTAGTATTTCTGCCCGATAGGCGATAGACTGGCGGCAAAATAATAGCCGATAAGCCCGCCAAAAAAGGCGCGAAGTATCGATAACGAGCTGGCAAGAAAATAGCTAGCATATCGACCATCCGCCGTGCCTTTGAGCTATCGAAAAGCCCACCTACGCGCCTAGCCCAAATTTGCAAGTCAGTTGAGATTATAAAACCGACAGAGGCGCGCGCGCAACAGTAACCAAAAGTGAAGCCAGCAGCAACAACAACAACTAATGGACGGCCAGAACGTGAACCAAAGCGGAGGATGGGCATCGGTTTTATCCATCTCATCGGACGATAGCAACTGCTCATCCTCGCCGTCATCAGCTATAGTCTCATCGCTGGATTCCAAATCATCGTTAAGCTATATTTTAAATTACTTACCATAACTATTTTCTCCTATTCCATAAGCTATTTCCTAAGTAACGTAATTTTCAAATTTAAATTCCACACTAGAACCATGGCGCGCAAAACTGCCGCCAAGTAATTTCAAAAATGTCTCCCGCAAATTTTAATCATAAATTTTTACTTTAACTATGGCACGCATATCTACAGCTAAAAAAATCCGAAAATGTAATTTGCCACAAATTGTCACTATATATTTTTAAGCAAAAATCAGAGGACAATAAAAGGTCAGCGTCATTTGACGTTGAAAATATATAAAAAAAAAAAAAAAAAATCAGCAGCAACTGCAGCGACGCAGTCACCACCAACAGCAACAACAGTAACGACGCAGCCGCCACCGGCAGCAGCAACAGCGGCGACGCAGTCACCACCATCAGCAGCAACAGCAGCGACGCACTCACCACCATCAGCGACGCAGTCACCACCAGCAGCAACAACAGCAGCGACGCGGTCGCCACCAGCAGCGGCAACAGCAGCGACGCAGCCACCACCATCAGCAGCAACAGCAGCGACGCAGTCACCACCAGCAACAACAACAGCAGCGACGCAGTCACCACCAGCAGCAACAGCGGCGGCGACGCAGTCACCACCATAACCAACAACAGCAGGGGCGGCAGCGACAGCAGTAGCAGGGAATGTTTCTGCCGCAGTCGCATTCCTTGCCAATCGGCTTGCCGTACGATGTATGAGACGTCGATTATCCTGCGGACAAATCCTTCTTTCCGGACGTCTGAGTATTATGGCGAGCCTGCTGATCATTGCTTTTCCGACTCCTTACCTGACCACTGGACAATCATCCTGGATAACAATCACCGGCGCTTAAAATCTGGAAGAAAGAAATCTGGATCAGTCTTTTTCCCTTCAGATTTGAATGAAACTGCATTCCTGGCAAACCGGAGCGTTTCCTGCAGACGACGCTGGACTGCGGCGCATTTTCCACCCGCCACAGACTGGACGCTTGCATCAGGCCTGACGGGCCAGATTGGCCGATGCCTGGTACACGATGGCATCTCCGCGGTGGCGCGATGGGCAGCGACGCTGAAAGCAATAATAATATTTTATTTTGCGGCACCAAAAAGGAGAAAACTACATCACAATTTACAACAAAGCTAACATATGATAACTTTTTCCTTTTTCCTAGTAGTAGTGAGACCAGCTACCGAGAATGACCAGGAATACCGGCTAATGCGAAGCAGGATATCGATAACGTTTCTGGCGGGAAAAATGCCAGAACATCGATTACCAGCTATGTTGCCTTTTACCTCCGATTTATCGAAGCCCAGGAATAGTGAGACCAGCTACTGATAATGACCAATAACATCGGCCAACGCGAAGCGAGATATCGGTAACAATTCTGGCGGGAAAATCGATAGAACACCGATTACTAGCCGTGCTTTTTTCCCTCCGATTATCGAAGTCCAATAGCCCGCCTAGGCTTCCCGACCAGAAAGGCGCGTCAGTGGTGATTAAAAATCCGGCAGAGGCGCCAGTGCAACAGCTACCCAAAGTGAACAAGACGGAACGCAACATAGAAAATGGACGGACATAATGGAGACCAAAGTGAAGGATGGGCAACAGTGCTATCTATCTCCTCGGATGATAGCAACTGCTCGTCGTCGCCGCCATCAGCTAGAGTCTCATCGCTGGAATCCTATGCCACAACAATTCAGTTTTAGAATATACATCCACTCAAAATCTTTCCCCATAATACTACAAATTTTCTTCTTACTATAACTTAAAACTACTACCTAAACTACTACTACCTATAAAAATTGTAACTACCATAAGCTAAGGCTAACTTAACGTAAAATCCTAAATCGTAGATTCCAATTCAAATCATGGCGCGTATAACTGCTGCCAAGCAAATCAAAATTTTCTTCGAAATTGAATTTTTTAAATAACTCTTATAACCATGGCGCGCACAATTGCCGCCGATCCAAAACTGTAAAATGCCATAAATTGTAACTATATATTTTAAAAACAAAATCAGAGTACAATAAAATGACAGCACCAACAGGCGCTGAAAATATAAAAATAGGTCAATTTTGGCGCCAAAAGCAGCATCTCGAAGGGGAAATCGCCTTCTTCTCCTCCATTCTCTTCACAAATACACAAGGGAAATTCACTCCCCACAACGACTCAAACAAATACAGCCGCACTTACAAACACCGACGCTACTCAAAGAGAGTTTTTATCCACCACAGCGACCTGCACTAATGCAGCCGCAGCCACTAATACGGACACAGAATTAAGAGGCGCCAAACCGAGCGACGCTATGGGAAATTTCCCCTCTCTCCCACACACCGACAGCGCAGAGAAAAATCCCAGCTCATCCACCAAAATCGGACCTAATGCTTCTTCCCCTCCTTCTTATACACACACGCAAATAAATAAAGCCACCGAAACAAATTTAGAAAGCTGATCTAGATCTCCCGCGCTTGCCAATTCAGAAACTCAACTCAACAAAGCCAATGATATTGACAGTGGGGAAATTGCTCCACCACTTAAACAAATTAACGAAAGCAAGCAGGAGGAAAGACCTAGTACAACTGTCAAAGCTTTTTGGTCAATTTTTAACCACAAGCCGGTTGCTTCTAAACTTAGTTTAAGCAAGAATCCAACCAATCGCTCCGTAAATACTGGGAAAAGAAAGAAGCATTTCCCTTCATCAAAGGAATGCTTCTTTACGCCCTTAGTCGGCCTGCTGCCAAACGGGACTTATTCAAATCACCGTCCAGGAGCCCAGACGAGCAGCTCATGAGTTTCTCGGAAATGGTTGCTGGAACTGGTCCAATCTTTGTGGCACCCACAGTTCCGGCTCCTCTAACGAAAACTCCGGCCAAGAGGACAAATGACGACTTGGACTGCTCCAGTTTCAAGACGCCAAATAAACGATTATGCGTGACCACCAATTTCAAATCTCCCAGCATTTTTCCACCCCTCACCACACCCGTTTTCCAAAGCAAGGCAGCCAAATCTGTATATGAGGAATCCAAAACCAGGAATCGACACACACACCAGCCGTTACCCTGCAGCACCAATGCTCCTGCACGCAGCGCAACGTCGCCACCCCCTCAAAATACAGATTCTGAGCTGCCACCTTGGAAACTTGTGCCACTAAGCTGCAGAGCACCACCCATACTCGTCGACGACGTCAAAGAAATTGTCCCGCTCCTGGAAAAGCTAAACTATACAGCAGGAGTCTCCAGCTACACTACCAGGGCAATTGAAGGGAACGGGGTCAGGATCCAGGCCAAGGACATGACCGCCTACCACAAAATCAAAGATGTCCTTATAGCAAACGGCTTTCCCCTATTCACCAACCAGCCAAAGTCCGAGAGGGGCTTCCGAGTAGTAATCAGACATCTCCACCACTCCACTCCATGCTCGTGGATTGTCAAGGAGTTGCTGACGCTCGGATTCACAGCGCGCTTCGTCAGAAATATGACGAACCCGGCTACAGGTGGCCCCATGCGCATGTTTGAAGTGGAGATCGTCATGGCCAAGGACGGCAGTCATGACAAAATTATCTCACTTAAACAAATTGGTGGGCAAAGGGTAGACATTGAAAGAAAAAACAGGACACGGGAGCCGGTCCAGTGCTACAGATGCCAAGGCTACAGGCATGCCAAAAACTCATGTATGAGGCCACCCAGATGCATGAAATGCGCTGGCGATCACCTGTCATCCTGTTGCACCAAGCCAAGAACCAGGGCGATTTGCCCTGGAAGAAAGAAAGAAGCATGGACTAGTTTTTTCCCCTTCAGCTAGTGTATTAAATCGCTTTCCTGGACAACCGGCGTATTCCTGTAGATGACGCTGGACAGCGGCGCATGCTCTCCCGCCACTGATGAGATGAGCGCATCAGGGCTGACGGGACAGACGACAGGACAGACTCAGGAAGTCCTGAGTTAGGATACTGGAGCGCCGAGAACTAGAGTAGCCGCCAGCGGATGCTTATGCAGCGGCGAGGCGTCGGAAATCTGATGGACGGAGCAGCATGTTGGGTTTTCTCGCCCCAGTAGCAGCAGATGGGGGCAGCAAAGGCAGCGGTAGCAGTGTCAGCGCTCCTGGCAAACCGGCTTTTTTCCTTTTGAAGACGCGGGACTGGCATCTGGCGCCTCACCAGCGCTCCTCCCTGAAAGAAGAAAACATTAGAATGAGCATGAGACCAACAACAGCCTTAGCTTACCATGGCAGCGGCAACAGCAGCAGCAAGACCAGAAACAGCAACAACAGAAGCCCGGCAACTTTCTGATAACATGCAGCCCAGAAGAGCGATTGGAACAGCAATTGCCGCATGCTCCCAAAGCAACGGCGCATGCAACTCTCGACACAGCAGCAGCAACAGAGATCCATAAGGCGGCGACACATCCACCAGCAGCAGCGTTAGCAGCGGCAGCGGCAGCAGCAGGAAGATTTCATTGCCACAGTAGCCAAATAGCATGCATCCTACGACTCGACTCATGGTTTGACCCTAGGCTGATCTCCATATACTTAAATCGGCAGCTGCTTTCACCCTGGAAAAAAGAAGCATGGATTATATCGAACTGCACTAGGCGGCGACACACTCACCAACAGCAGCAACAACAACAACAGCGGCAGCAGTAGCAGGAAAAGATCTCACCGCAAAATCCAATTGGCACTTTCCGAATTTCGTACTTCTCGCCTGGCCCCTGGCCAGTAACAGGAGCTAGCGCGATGGAGATGACGACGATGATCTGCCATATGGACGGTCTCAAGATGGAATCGGCCCTGTAATGCACATGCAGCAACGGCAGCGGACCATGGATGCAAGAGGCGGCACTGGCGACGGTCCTCAGTTATGCGAGTTGGCGGGGCGTAGGCGCAGAAATCAACGGCAGCAACAGTGGCGGCAGCAACAGCGAATGTTTATCTGCAGTCGCTGAATGGCAATTTCCTGTCAAGTTGAAATGGACCTGCAAATGTTTAAAAGAAACAACCATTAGACTCGGCTCAAATTGGAACATCAGCCAGACTGTACTCACGCATACACTCAGACAAACCTAAGCCTATAGACGACGCGGACTGCGGCACACTTTTTTCTCCACAAAAGTTGTGCGTGCACCAAAGTTGACAGGCCACGCCGGCTGATGCTTGCTGCATACCGGCATCTCCGCAGCATCGACGCTTCCAGCACCACTAAAAGCAGAAACAGAAATATTACAATAGGAAATAGCACGCAATTTTTCTGCTTCGTTTCCGCTTGGAGAAGTGAGACCCTTTTCCCTATATGCCATTACACTGACAAACGCGAGTAACTACGGGAGAAATACTGGAATCCCAAAAATACTAACTCGAACAATTCTAGTATTTCTGCCCGATAGGCGATAGACTGGCGGCAAAATAATAGCCGATAAGCCCGCCAAAAAAGGCGCGAAGTATCGATAACGAGCTGGCAAGAAAATAGCTAGCATATCGACCATCCGCCGTGCCTTTGAGCTATCGAAAAGCCCACCTACGCGCCTAGCCCAAATTTGCAAGTCAGTTGAGATTATAAAACCGACAGAGGCTCGCGCGCAACAGTAACCAAAAGTGAAGCCAGCAGCAACAACAACAACTAATGGACGGCCAGAACGTGAACCAAAGCGGAGGATGGGCATCGGTTTTATTCCATCTCATCGGACGATAGCAACTGCTCATCCTCGCCGTCATCAGCTATAGTCTCATCGCTGGATTCCAAATCATCGTTAAGCTATATTTTAAATTACTTACCATAACTATTTTCTCCTATTCCATAAGCTATTTCCTAAGTAACGTAATTTTCAAATTTAAATTCCACACTAGCACCATGGCGCGCAAAACTGCCGCCAGTAATTTCAAAAATGTCTCCCGCAAATTTTAATCATAAATTTTTACTTTAACTATGGCACGCATATCTACAGCAAAAAAATCCGAAAATGTAATTTGCCACAAATTGTCACTATATATTTTTAAGCAAAAATCAGAGGACAATAAAAGGTCAGCGTCATTTGACGTTGAAAATATAAAAAAAAAAAAAAAAAAATCAGCAGCAACTGCAGCGACGCAGTCACCACCAACAGCAACAACAGTAACGACGCAGCCGCCACCGGCAGCAGCAACAGCGGCGACGCAGTCACCACCATCAGCAGCAACAGCAGCGACGCACTCACCACCATCAGCGACGCAGTCACCACCAGCAGCAACAACAGCAGCGACGCGGTCGCCACCAGCAGCGGCAACAGCAGCGACGCAGCCACCACCATCAGCAGCAACAGCAGCGACGCAGTCACCACCAGCAACAACAACAGCAGCGACGCAGTCACCACCAGCAGCAACAGCGGCGGCGACGCAGTCACCACCATAACCAACAACAGCAGGGGCGGCAGCGACAGCAGTAGCAGGGAATGTTTCTGCCGCAGTCGCATTCCTTGCCAATCGGCTTGCCGTACGATGTATGAGACGTGATTATCCTGCGGACAAATCCTTCTTTCCGGACGTCTGAGTATTATGGCGAGCCTGCTGATCATTGCTTTTCCGACTCCTTACCTGACCACTGGACAATCATCCTGTATAACAATCACCGGCGCTTAAAATCTGGAAGAAAGAAATCTGGATCAGTCTTTTTCCCTTCAGATTTGAATGAAACTGCATTCCTGGCAAACCGGAGCGTTTCCTGCAGACGACGCTGGACTGCGGCGCTTTTTCCACCCGCCACAGACTGGACGCTTGCATCAGGGCTGACGGGCCAGATTGGCCGATGCCTGGTACACGATGGCATCTCCGCGGTGGCGCGATGGGCAGCGACGCTGAAAGCAATAATAATATTTTATTTTGCGGCACCAAAAAGGAGAAAACTACATCACAATTTACAACAAAGCTTACATATGATAACTTTTTCCTTTTTCCTAGTAGTAGTGAGACCAGCTACCGAGAATGACCAGGAATACCGGCTAATGCGAAGCAGGATATCGATAACGTTTCTGGCGGGAAAAATGCCAGAACATCGATTACCAGCTATGTTGCCTTTTACCTCCGATTTATCGAAGCCCAGGAATAGTGAGACCAGCTACTGATAATGACCAATAACATCGGCCAACGCGAAGCGAGATATCGGTAACAATTCTGGCGGGAAAATCGATAGAACACCGATTACTAGCCGTGCTTTTTTCCCTCCGATTATCGAAGTCCAATAGCCCGCCTAGGCTTCCCGACCAGAAAGGCGCGTCAGTGGTGATTAAAAATCCGGCAGAGGCGCCAGTGCAACAGCTACCCAAAGTGAACAAGACGGAACGCAACATAGAAAATGGACGGACATAATGGAGACCAAAGTGAAGGATGGGCAACAGTGCTATCTATCTCCTCGGATGATAGCAACTGCTCGTCGTCGCCGCCATCAGCTAGAGTCTCATCGCTGGAATCCTATGCCACAACAATTCAGTTTTAGAATATACATCCACTCAAAATCGTTCCCCATAATACTACAAATTTTCTTCTTACTATAACTTAAAACTACTACCTAAACTACTACTACCTATAAAAATTGTAACTACCATAAGCTAAGGCTAACTTAACGTAAAATCCTAAATCGTAGATTCCAATTCAAATCATGGCGCGTATAAACGTCCAAAACTGTAAAATGCCATAAATTGTAACTATATATTTTAAAAACAAAATCAGAGTACAATAAAATGACAGCACCAACAGGCGCTGAGAATATAAAAATAGGTCAATTTTGGCGCCAAAAGCAGCATCTCGAAGGGGAAATCGCCTTCTTCTCCTCCATTCTCTTCACAAATACACAAGGGAAATTCACTCCCCACAACGACTCAAACAAATACAGCCGCACTTACAAACACCGACGCTACTCAAAGAGAGTTTTTATCCACCACAGCGACCAACAGAATTAAGAGGCGCCAAACCGAGCGACGCTATGGGAAATTTCCCCTCTCTCCCACACACCGACAGCGCAGAGAAAAATCCCAGCTCATCCACCAAATCGGACCTAATGCTTCTTCCCTCCTTCTTATACACACACGCAAATAAATAAAGCCACCGAAACAAATTTAGAAAGCTGATCTAGATCTCCCGCGCTTGCCAATTCAGAAACTCAACTCAACAAAGCCAATATTGACAGTGGGGAAATTGCTCCACCACTTAAACAAATTAACGAAAGCAAGCAGGAGGAAAGACCTAGTACAACTGTCAAAGCTTTTTGGTCAATTTTTAACCACAAGCCGGTTGCTTCTAAACTTAGTTTAAGCAAGAATCCAACCAATCGCTCCGTAAATACTGGGAAAAGAAAGAAGCATTTCCCTTCATCAAAGGAATGCTTCTTTACGCCCTTAGTCGGCCTGCTGCCAAACGGGACTTATTCAAATCACCGTCCAGGAGCCCAGACGAGCAGCTCATGAGTTTCTCGGAAATGGTTGCTGGAACTGGTCCAATCTTTGTGGCAGCCACAGTTCCGGCTCCTCTAACGAAAACTCCGGCCAAGAGGACAAATGACGACTTCGACTGCTCCAGTTTCAAGACGCCAAATAAACGATTATGCGTGACCACCAATTTCAAATCTCCCAGCATTTTTCCAACCCTCACCACACCCGTTTTCCAAAGCAAGGCAGCCAAATCTGTATATGAGGAATCCAAAACCAGGAATCGACACACACACCAGCCGTTACCCTGCAGCACCAATGCTCCTGCACGCAGCGCAACGTCGCCACCCCCTCAAAATACAGATTCTGAGCTGCCACCTTGGAAACTTGTGCCACTAAGCTGCAGAGCACCACCCATACTCGTCGACGACGTCAAAGAAATTGTCCCGCTCCTGGAAAAGCTAAACTATACAGCAGGAGTCTCCAGCTACACTACCAGGGCAATTGAAGGGAACGGGGTCAGGATCCAGGCCAAGGACATGACCGCCTACCACAAAATCAAAGATGTCCTTATAGCAAACGGCTTTCCCCTATTCACCAACCAGCCAAAGTCCGAGAGGGGCTTCCGAGTAGTAATCGGACATCTCCACCACTCCACTCCATGCTCGTGGATTGTCAAGGAGTTGCTGACGCTCGGATTCACAGCGCGCTTCGTCAGAAATATGACGAACCCGGCTACAGGTGGCCCCATGCGCATGTTTGAAGTGGAGATCGTCATGGCCAAGGACGGCAGATTATCTCACTTAAACAAATTGGTGGGCAAAGGGTAGACATTGAAAGAAAAAACAGGACACGGGAGCCGGTCCAGTGCTACAGATGCCAAGGCTACAGGCATGCCAAAAACTCATGTATGAGGCCACCCAGATGCATGAAATGCGCTGGCGATCACCTGTCATCCTGTTGCACCAAGCCAAGAACCAGGGCGATTTGCCTGGAAGAAAGAAAGAAGCATGGACTAGTTTTTTCCCCTTCAGCTAGTGTATTAAATCGCTTTCCTGGACAACCGGCGTATTCCTGTAGATGATGCTGGACAGCGGCTGATGAGATGAGCGCATCAGGGCTGACGGGACAGACGACAGGACAGACTCAGGAAGTCCTGAGTTAGGATACTGGAGCGCCGAGAACTAGAGTAGCCGCCAGCGGATGCTTATGCAGCGGCGAGGCGTCGGAAATCTGATGGACGGAGCAGCATTTTGGGTTTTCTCGCCCCAGTAGCAGCAGATGGGGGCAGCAAAGGCAGCGGTAGCAGTGTCAGCGCTCCTGGCAAACCGGCTTTTTTTCCTTTTGAAGACGCGGACTGGCATCTGGCGCCTCACCAGCGCTCCTCCCTGAAAAAAGAAAACATTAGAATGAGCATGAGACCAACAACAGCCTTAGCTTACCATGGCAGCGGCAAAGCAGCAGCAAGACCAGAAACAGCAACAACAGAAGCCCGGCAACTTTCTGATAACATGCAGCCCAGAAGAGCGATTGGAACAGCATTTGCCGCATGCTCCTAAAGCAACGGCGCATGCAACTCTCGACACAGCAGCAGCAACAGAGATCCATAAGGCGGCGACACATTCCTGCAGCAGCAGGAAGATTTCATTGCCACAGTAGCCAAATAGCATGCATCCTACGACTCGATTCATGGTTTGACTCTAGGCTGATCTCCATATACTTAAATCGGCAGCTGCTTTCACCCTGGAAAAAAGAAGCATGGATTATATCGAACTGCACTAGGCGGCGACACACTCACCAACAGCAGCAACAACAACAACAGCGGCAGCAGTAGCAGGAAAAGATCTCACCGCAAAATCCAATTGGCACTTTCCGAATTTCGTACTTCTCGCCTGGCCCCTGGCCTGTAACAGGAGCTAGCGCGATGGAGATGACGACGATGATCTGCCATATGGACGGTCTCAAGATGGAATCGGCCCTGTAATGCACATGCAGCAACGGCAGCGGACCATGGATGCAAGAGGCGGCACTGGCTACGGTCCTCAGTTATGCGAGTTGGCGGGGCGTAGGCGCAGAAATCAACGGCAGCAACAGTGGCGGCAGCAACAGCGAATGTTTATCTGCAGTCGCTGAATGGCAATTTCCTGTCAAGTTGAAATGGACCTGCAAATGTTTAAAAGAAAACAACCATTAGACTCGGCTCAAATTGGAACATCAGCCAGACTGTACTCACGCATACACTCAGACAAACCTAAGCCTATAGGTGCGTGCACCAAAGTTGACAGGCCACGCCGGCTGATGCTTGCTGCATACCGGCATCTCCGCAGCATCGACGCTTCCAGCACCACTAAAAGCAGAAACAGAAATATTACAATAGGAAATAGCACGCAATTTTACTGCTTCGTTTCCGCTTGGAGAAGTTAGACCCTTTTCCCTATATGCCATTACACTGACAAACGCGAGTAAATACGGGAGAAATACTGGAATCCCAAAAATACTAACTCGAACAATTCTAGTATTTCTGCCCGATAGGCGATAGACTGGCGGCAAAATAATAGCCGATAAGCCCGCCAAAAAAGGCGCGAAGTATCGATAACTATCTGGCAAGAAAATAGCTAGCATATCGACCATCCGCCGTGCCTTTGAGCTATCGAAAAGCCCACCTACGCGACTAGCCCAAATTTGCAAGTCAGTTGAGATTATAAAACCGACAGAGGCGCGCGCGAGTTACCACTTTCAGTGTCCCCCTGCAGACTTCCCGTACTACGCCTATGCCATCAACCGGGACTCTGGAGCAGCACCAACACACACAACTTACAGAAGTATGCGAGACAGGGACAGAGAGTTACCACTTTCAGTGTTCCCTGCAGACTTCCCGTACTACGCCTATGCCATCAACCGGACTCTGAGCAGCACCAACACCACAACTTACAGAAGTATGCGAGACAGGACAGAGCGATCTACTTGCGGAACTATGTAGCAAAACACACACATATATATATAAGGTTGCCTGTGAGCAGCACAATTATCACTATTAAAAAACATTCGCTTTGTTCACTTCAACCAACGAAGACGTGTTTAATTGGAACATTTAAGCATTCCATAACCAATGCTACTGTGAAACATAGTTGCCCTAACCCACGACCGGTAACTGGCGCAGTCGGACTCGTCATTGGACTAGAAGAAGAGCCGAGGACGAAGACCCCACGCAATGCAGATTGGAATAATATTACAAATAGCAAATGATAAATGGCAAAAAAGATAAAAATGAAAATACAAGTTAAGTGCATCGCATAAGAACCAACTAGGTTCCCGAGTGAAACAGGCGCCTATGCCCACTCGCAACGATCAACAAAGGGCCACCTAGGCTCACGGATGAAACAGGCGCCTATGCCCATCCGCAACGAAATGTTCAATCAATAGCCGTGTTCTATTTGTTCACACGCTATCCTCTATATGGCAGTGTGAGGTGCCGAATTCATATCGGTCGAATAGTTCGCTTACATTACAGTAGCTGATGTGAACATACATACAAAACGTACAAAAAAAAATACATATATACAAACACACATATAATACATACATACATAACATATAAGCATGTATATCAATTCGGCATTCTGCGCGACGACTCCGGCGCCTACCTAGCGTCGACGACGTCGCCTGGCTGGCGTTGCGAGTCGCCACCGCCGACTCACGACTAACAGCTAAATACAGCTAAGCCGAGAAACGGTAAATGTCGTCCGATCACGGGTATTACCCAACTACTACCACAGGGTTTGCAACGGAAAAATTAAAAAAATATATAATAAAATTTTCGTCGCTACATCTATGGCGCCTAAGCCAGCGTCGTCGACGTCGCTGCCACAGACCACAGCTATGGTAAGGCAATATTAAAATTCTTTAGATCATTCAAGAGTTGTCCTCCAGTGAAGCAAGATCGTTGTGAAAATATCAATTTTGTATGCAAAAACGCAAATCAAATATAAAATATATAGTAACATTAATTGTGACACAAACATCTATACGCAAAAGACGTGAAAGTGACATTTGTAAATGCATTTAAGTGTTTACGCTAACAGTGAAACAAAGTGCACAAAGAAACTAAATCGTAAAATCGATACAAATTCTTCGCCATTTATCACAACCAAACAACAAATTATTTACAATAAGTTAAAATCAAAATATACCATATTCGTGAAAAGATATACATTTACTTGTCACACACAAAAATATATATATATTATAAAAATAAGCACACGCATAAATCTATATATATATATAATCCCATATATATAAATCCCTAAATATACTCATATATATATATTCACATGTATATACATACACACATATATAAACACATATATTCATACATATACATAAATATATATATATATATATATTATATATATAAATAAATATATATTCACACATACACATAGTTTAAAAAAAAAAAAAAAAAAAAAAAAAAAAAAAAAACATATACATACACATATATATATCCACACACATACACATATATAATATTTCACTACATCCGCATTACGATATCTACTTTTATCAATCTCATATAGTAATACATGTCAGCTAAACAAGGAAGAACCATACCTTTAACGAGAAACCTAGTTAGGGCAGCAGAAAGAGAAAGAGCAATTAGAAACTTGCAACTTACAGAACAAGAGGAAGAAGAAAACAATTTATCCCTAATAAACCAACCACTATGACACAAAGAACCAATAGAGACGTGATGGACGAACTACAAATACCCGACGCAATAAAACTATTACCCACTTATGACGGAGACAAAGAATTACTAAACAAATTCATTACAAGTGTAGAACGAGTATTGAAGCTGATCACGAATATAGACAAGACAGCATATGGGGAATTACTATTAGGAGTAATTAGAGACAAAGTTATTGGACATGCAGACAAAATATTAATTCGAGAGAGAGTGCCGTTAAACTGGGATGACATTAAACAAGCCTTAACGGATAATTTTGGGGAATCGAGAAGCGAGGAAAATTTATGGATGATCTCCGCGAGATTCCTTATAAAAAACTAGCTATTAAGAATCTATATCAGGAGATTGCAGGAATAAGAGTCGCAATGTTAGAAGTTTTAGAGAGAGATGAAACTAATATTGAAATAAGAAAAATAAAAGAAAGTTCGTATGAAAAAACTTACATACAAAAATTCATCGCAGGCTTAAAGAATCCTTTGAGATGGACAGTAAAGGCACAAAACCCTAAGACTCTCAGACAGGCTAACGAAATAGCAAAGGAGTTGAGAGATGACTACATAAGAGACAGAAATAGAGATGAGTACCACAACCCTGGAGGACGGGGACGTGGACGAGGACAATATAATAATAGTAATAGATATAATTCAGAACAACAACAATACAATAACACAACTAATAACGATGAACAACGAAACAATAATTACAAGAGAGGACGGGACAGGTCAAATGACGATAGTAATAGTAACAGAGGACAACACCAAAAGAGAGGAAGGTTTCAGGTTCTTCGGACAGAGGACGGAATTATCAAGGATCAACTAGATCTGGAAATGGTACTAATTCTGACAGGAGCCAACAATCTGGCAGTAGTGGACACAACAATATGTTTCACACAGAAGCTAGCAACACTAATCAAACTGAAAATTTTTCAGTAAATGCCTCGGAACCACAGACTATACCGAACAATCAAGATTCGGAAAGGAATGTCCAGATAAATTCACCATTTGGTAGACAGGTGAGATTCTTGATTGATACGGGATCCACTATATCTATAATTAGCCGCGAATTCGTTCAGAAAGGTACTCAACAATCACTTAGAAACCCAGTACAAATTCGAACAGTACTGAATACACACGATATTCATAATAAAATTACGTATAAGATTTTTAATGAATTTAAACAAGAGGGAGACTTTACATTTCTTATATTTAAATTTCATCCATTTTTTGACGGAATATTAAAATGGATTTCCTAACGAAAGTAGGAGCTAAAATCGATATTGAGGAAGAAAAGTTAGAAACGATAAACGCAACGATTAAGTTATTTAAAAAGGAGAAGAAATCACAAACGTCGACGTTAATACAGGGCCAAACAAAAACCTTGATAGTAATACCAGTAATAAATAAAGAAGGAGATATATACATAAACGAAATATATATACAAGACGGATTGTCCATTACGGAAGGAATTTATAGAGCAGAAAACTACAAGGCAAAAGTCGAAATAATTAACGCATCCGAACAAGATTTGACAATCACAATTAATAAACCAATAGTTGCACAGCGGTATGACAGTGAAAACTTCTGTGAGTTTTTATTTATAAATGAGATAACTGAAAAGGAAGTAAATACAGAAAAAGCAACCAAGTTAAAATTAAGAATAGAACACCTAAATAGAGAAGAAAAATTCGCGGTGATAAAACTATGCAAACAATATAGGAATTTATTTTACCAAAAAGGGGACAAATTAACAGTAACAAAGGGCGCCAACCATACAATAAAAATAACGGACGAAAACCCAATTTATGTAAGACCCTTTAGATATTCGCTGAAAGAAAATCAAGAAATCAAAATACAGATTACAGACCTATTAGACCAGGATATTATAAAAAATAGTTATTCACCATGGAGTGCACCTGTATGGCTAGTGCCTAAAAAGGAAGACGCTTCCGGAGAAAGAAAATGTAGATTAGTTGTAGACTTCAGAAAAATCAATGAGAAAACTATTAAGGATAAGTATCCCTTACCACTTATCAGTGTATTAGATTCTTTAGGCAAAGCTAAATACTTTTCTTCATTAGACTTAAAGAGCGGGTATCACCAGATAAAAATGAACCCGGGAGATATTCCATAAACAGCGTTCACAGCGGTAGGGGGCACTATGAGTTTATAAGAATGCCTTTCGGACTAACCAATGCCCCAGCCACCTTCCAAAGATTCATGAACAAGTTATTAGGCGAAATCATAGGAAAAAGTTGCTTAGTATATATGGACGATATCATCGTTTATTCAGCATCGTTGCAGCAACATATGCAGGATTTAAAAGTTGTGTTCAATAAATTAAAATCAGCTAATCTTAAAATACAACAAGATAAATCAGAGTTTTTAAAGAAAGAGTTAGAATTCTTGGGACACATAGTGACACCCGAGGGTACAAAACCTAATCCAAAAAAATAGAGGCAATACAAAATTTTGTCTTACCGACAACTAGGAGACAAATAAAATCATTTATAGGGCTGTTGAGTTATTATAGGAAATTTATAAAAGACTTAGCAAAAATAATAAAACCTTTGACAGTACAACTAAAAAAAAAAAAGCGGTGGAGATAACCCAAGAATTTAGAGAAGCTTTTCAGTACGCAAAAACATTACTATGCAACGACCCGATTTTACAATATCCAGATTATGACAAACCGTTCTTACTAACGACAGACGCTAGTAACTACGCACTAGGAGCAGTGTTGTCACAAGGAAAAGTAGGAAATGACAAACCAGTAGCATATGCAAGTCGGACGCTAAATAGGGCTGAAGTTAATTATTCCGCTTCAGAAAAAGAAATGCTAGCCATAGTCTGGGCGGTTAAACAATTTCGACAATACTTATACGGGACAAAGTTTACGATTTATACAGATCACCAGCCCTTAATTTATTTAAATAATATAAAAAATAACGCTAAACTAATAAGGTGGAGACTACAGTTAACGGAGTACGAATACGATATAGTTTATAAGAAAGGCAAATTTAATACTAACGCAGATGCATTAAGTAGAATGCAAGTCGAAATATTTGTAAATGAAAGTGAGTCAGTAGAAGCAGTCAACGGGGATGACCCTGGGGATTCAGGAGAAATCGCGAAAATAACGGAAAAACCAATAAACGATTTTAAGATGCAATTAATTTTGAAAATAGGAGAAATTGTAGGCAAGATAACTGAAACACCTTTTAAAAACAAAATAAGGATAACATTCGTACAGCCACAATATACGGACGACAATATATTAAAAATACTTAAGGACACCTTAAAATCAGGAAGGCTTTGTGCGATTATGACAAGCAACGATATATTCAACAGAATATTTATGATATATAAGGATTACTTTGAAAAAAAGGGTTGTAAAATTATTCGTGCGACACTGTTCCTCAAAGAGGTGTTAAACCCTGAAGAACAAAATTCCATATTAATAAAAGATCACGAAAATAGTAATCACAGGGGAATAGATGAGACCATATTGCATGTAAGAAGATTGTATTATTTCCCAAGAGTAAAAAAAGTTGTAACAAAAATAATTAATAAATGTGACATTTGTCAGACTATGAAATACGACAGAAACCCTCAGAAACTTAAATTTCAAGTACCTCAAATACCAGCATTACCACTACAGATAGTTCACATAGATTTGTATTTTATTAACAGCGCAATTATGTTAACAATCATAGACAAGTTTTCTAAGTTTGCAGCAGCATACACAATCCAGAATAGAAATACCATTACTATTATTACGGAATTGAAAAAATTCGTTTTAAATTATGGGTTACCTCAACTATTTATTTGTGATCAGGGGGCAGAATTTAACTCTAAACTATTCAAAGATTTTTGTAAACAATATAACATGCAACTTCATTTTACTTCATTCCAGCAGTCTAGTAGTAATTCCACAGTAGAAAGACTACATTCCACTCTGACGGAAACGTACAGAATATTTTATAAAGTAAAAAAGACCATAAAATAAACTGTGACCACGAAGAAATACTAACCGAAACCTTAATAACCTACAACAATGCAATACATTCGGCAACAAAATTGACACCATTCGAATTATTTACAGGAAAGACCCATGTATTCAATAGAACAGTAGAGTATTCAGATGAACACGATTATTTACAGAAACTTAACGAATTTAAGACAAAATTATACACCCAAGTTCAAACAGAAATGACAGCAAAGGCCATAGAGAGAAATCAGAAACAGAATGAAACAAGGACAGACCCACTACCACTAACAGCAGAAGATATAGTATTTAGAAAAGAAAATAGAAGAAATAAGATAACGCCAAGATTTTCTTAGCATATAGTTAGAACAGACCACGGAATAACTTTTGAAACGAAAAAAGGAGAAAAAGTTCATAAAGAAAAAATAAAAAGAAAATTTAAAGATAGACAAACAGTTTAGAACAAAAATAAAATAAATAAAATAAAGATATAAAATACAAACAAAATAATAATAAATAAAAAAAAAAAAAAAAAAAAAATACATCACCCTGTTGCAAGGAGCAAATAGAACACACAACACGATAAGCATTATTAATGTAAATAATAATAATATTTATTACAAAAAACACACACGAACATATATACATATAAGCACTACAATATTAATGTTAATTAGAAGTACACTAGCTACACCGCAAGTCGTTCCGTCAAGCATTCCTTCTCGCTGGCCGTCACGACATTCTAGGGGGGGAGGAGTTACCACTTTCAGTGTTCCCCTGCAGACTTCCCGTACTACGCCTATGCCATCAACCGGGACTCTGAGCAGCACCAACACACACAACTTACAGAAGTATGCGAGACAGGGACAGAGAGTTACCACTTTCAGTGTTCCCCTGCAGACTTCCCGTACTACGCCTATGCCATCAACCGGGACTCTGAGCAGCACCAACACACACAACTTACAGAAGTATACGAGACAGGGACAGAGCGATCTACTTGCGGAACTATGTAGCAAAACACACACATATATATATAAGAGCTGCCTGTGAGCAGCACAATTATCACTATTAAAAAACATTCGCTTTGTTCACTTCAACCAACGAAGACGTGTTTAATTGGAACAGTTTAAGCATTCCATAACCAATGCTACTGTGAAACATAGTTGCCCTAACCCACGACCGGTAAC
The DNA here is from genome assembly GCF_004382145.1 of Drosophila mauritiana. NCBI lineage: Eukaryota > Metazoa > Arthropoda > Insecta > Diptera > Drosophilidae > Drosophila > Drosophila mauritiana. The sequence goes on from NW_022881494.1 coordinate 42,618, forward strand.
TCGCGCAGCCTCCAGACACAACCCAGCCCAGACGAGTTTTTTGAAGCAGGGGCAGTCCTGGCAACAACTTTATCTGACCTACGCACAGCAGCTCATAAAACAGGCTAGCTCCTATTAACATGTCAACACGCTGAGCTTTATGAAATTCCGGGTCGGCGAGCTGCAGGTTTTCTGGAATCTTCCAGTCCCCAATGTCCACATTAGAACTTGGCTGGCGATCCGTGATATTGGGAGCGATAACTGCTGTTATGCTCGTTGAGAAGTCCGAAGTGACAGACCGAATCGCAATTCCTACCGAGAATCCATCAGTCGCGAAATTGGAATCCCCGATTCCAGTGACGGAGCCGGACGACCTCGACCTCTTAAGTTGCAATTGATTTGCAAACCGAGAGGTGACCAAGTGCAGTTGAGAGCCAGAATCTAACAAGGCCCTGCAGGAAACGAACAGTCCCGATCGATTCTGCACTAGAACGGTTGCAGTGGCTAGCAGCACAAGATCACTACCGAGATCCTGGGCAATTAGAGTAGAAGAATTCGAAAGCGGGGCAGACGATCTACTGGCGCTAAATCTTTAAATTGCTGGCAATAATATATGGCATGCTCTGCACTATGGCAAAGCATGCAACCAAGAGAATTTTGGGTGGTAGCAACTAGCGTCGAACGATTTCTGCCCACCTGAACGCCTGGCGCATAGGTTGCCATGGCGCAATCCACGGCCTCCAAAGTCCTACATCGCTGTTCCAGGAATGCAGCCATCGATTCCCACGACGGAATAAGGTTGGCAACGACCGGATCTTCCAAGCGCTCCTCCCACTTAGCTTGGCTCGCCGCATCCAGCTTTTGCAGCAGCACTTGCACTATGATGCAGCCAGCGATTTGCTCAGTGGTGCCCAAACCCTTCAACGCACGAATGTGAGCGTTGAACTTATCCGACAATTCCCGAAGCGATGCCACTGAATCATTCCGTACTACCTTTAAACCCAGAATCTCGGTAATGTGCGCCTGAAAAACGAGACGCCGATTATCAAACCTTTTTTGAAGCAACTCTAAAGCCGCTTCGTAATTGCTGTTTGAAATCTCCAATGATCGGATAGTTTCCAGCGCTGAATCCCTCAAACATGGCCGCAGATGTTGAAATTTCTCAATGTTGGAGAGGTCCGGATGGCTGTCGATTATGCTCGTGAACACGGAGTAAAAATCAGCCCAGTTTGCGTAGCCTCCGCCAAACGTTGGCAGCTGCACAGGCGGCAACGGCATCGGCCTCGGCCGCGGCTGCGTTTGAGGACCACTACACTGGTGGGGCACAACACCTTCCGCAAGCGTTGAGTGCGGCGCGAAATGTACATTGCGTTTGGCTATTTCCGCGCGCACACTAGCCTTGAATTCAACGATGAATTCATCGAAAGACTCGCTCATTTCACTGCCAATTTCGTCGAAGTCCAATTCCTCCAGTTCTGTATGCAGAACATTGAAGGCACTTTGCAGCTCATCAATCTGTTCTGTATCGCTTAGCGTCTCATTAGACAGCGACGTTTGTAGCCTCTGCAACCTGCTGAACAGCGCATTGGCTTTGCGCTTTAAAAAGGTCACCCTGTTTTTTTCACCTTCAGCGGGCATAGCAACAAATCGCCTTTGATTCGGTTCAGCGGGAAGATGAGCACAAAATAGATGCCGAAAATGCAAGCGGGGTCAATGCACGCAACGATATATGTAGCAATGTATGTATATATGCAATGCTAGCTCGCTTAAACACAGCCACTATCACCGAAATCTCCACTCACTTGTCCAACCGATTGCGATTTAATGTATTTATATTTATTTATAAACGAGATAAGTGCATTAATTAATGCATGCAAATTAACACTATCACGTCGGGGTCACCAAATGTTTAGCTATTGAGCTTTTTCAATAGCTGTTGCGAATAATAAAAAACCGAAGAAAGTTTGTTCTTATTACGACAGTTTTATTTTGCGAATTGTTATTCTTTTACGATAGCGATAATTGAATGCGTAAGTTTAGTCTTTTCCGAAACACGAAGAATTGGCAACTGGCGGGCAGGCAGCCGAAATGCAGCGCCCAAGCTTAACGTAGGTGGCTAACAACAACAAACAAGGAATGCGCGCCGTACAGATAAATGCGTGCGAGAGCAGCGGTTTGCACTATGGGCATCGCAACTGCTACCACTGATTATTTTGACTTATAATATTAAAGAATATGATTAGTCTACTGCACAGTTTTGGCGGCTGCATGACCCAACAGTATATATTCTAGTGTTTGTCAACTTAGTATTTTTAACATATATATACCGAATATTTTTAGAATATTTTTTAAATATTACTAATTTAAATTAAACTAAGCAAATGGAAAATTTTGCAAATAAAAATTTTGCGCCCTCCTCCTCGATTCTCATTAGTGGCACGTAAGCTACACGGCACAGTGCAAATATAGTTTTTGTTTATGGTATATATTTCTAGTGTTTGTCAACTTAGTATTTTTAACATATATATACCAAATATTTTTAGAATATTTTTTAAATATTACTAATTTAAATTAAACTAAGCAAATGGAAAATTTTGCAAATAAAAATTTTGCGCCCTTCGCCTCGATTCTCATTAGTGGCAAGTAAGCTACACGGCACAGTGTAAATATAGTTTTTGTTTATGGTATATATATATAGTGTTTGTCAACTTAGTATTTTTAACATATATATACCGAATATTTTTAGAATATTTTTTAAATATTACTAATTTAAATTAAACTAAGCATATGGAAAATTTTGCAAATAAAAATTTTTGCGCTCTTCGCCTCGATTCTCATTAGTGGCACGTAAGCTACACGGCACTGTGCAAATATAGATTTTGTTTTTAGTATATATTTCTAGTGTTTGTCAACTTAATATTTTTAACATAAATTTACCGAATATTTTTAGAATATTTTTAAGTAAACTTAATCTTTCTAGTATATTTTTAATTTATAATATTTGATAATTTTATATATAATGTTTTTTGAAATTAAGTCAGTTCTAGTCTTGGCCACGTCATCGTTAATGCTAATTAAAACTTATGCCCATTCTGTTTACAAATAAAACTAAACTTGTAATGGTTTTGTTTTAATGTCATGTACCCTCTGGGAGCCAATAAGCTAGATGACCTGGGATGTAGTTTCAGGAGCTGCGCGGATGTAAAATTAGAACAAAGGATGTCGTAAATCAAGGACCAAAGAATAAGAGGTTCGTATCTAAATAATTCGTTATATTTTTAAAATAAGTTCTTATGTTCTTTTGATTATAGACAATCAAAATCAAAAAAAATATTTAATATTTATTAGCGGTACTTAACTAGCAACATGAAATTTGAAACACTTGCTAATACATGACTAATGATGCTGAGGTGAACACAAAATTTACTTCATAAAATTATTGACAATATCGAATTTAATATAAAATTCCAATTCGTAGGAAATCTACGTCCCAGAGACGGTATTCATATATTGATGACGTGGTCCATTTGATATTAAGTCAGTTCTATTCTTTGCCACGTCATCGTTAATGCTAATTAAAACTTATGCCCATTCTGTTTACAAATAAAACTAAACTTGTAATGGTTTTGTTTTAATTACATGTACCCTCTGGGAGCCAATAAGCTAGATGACCTGCGATGTAGTTTCAGGAGCTGCGCGGATGTAAAATTAGAACAAAGGATGTCGTAAATCAAGGACCATAGAATAAGAGGTTTGTATCTAAATAATTCGATATATTTTTAAAATAAGTTCTTATGTTGTTTTGACAATCGATGATCAAAATCAAAAAATATTTAATATTAATAAGCGGTAATTAACTAGCAACATGAAATTGAAAACAAGTGCTAAGATATACATGACTAAGGACGCTAAGGTGAACACAAAATTTACTTCATAAAAATATTGACAATACCGAATTTTTTAAATAAAATTCCAATTCATAGGAAATCTACGTACCAGAGATGGTATTCATATATTGATGACGTGGTCCATTTGATATTAAGTCAGTTCCATTCTTGGCCACGTCATCGTTAATGCTAATTAAAACTTATGCCCATTGTGTTTACAAATAACACTAAACTTGTAATGGTTTTGTTTTAATTTCATGTACCCTCTGGGAGCCAATAAGCTATATGACCTGCGATGTAGTTTCAGGAGCTGCGCGGATGTAAAATAAGAACAAAGGATGTCGTAAATCAAGGACCAAAGAATAAGAGGTTCGTATCTAAATAATTCGTTATATTTTTAAAATAAGTTCTTATGTTTTTTTGATTATAGACAATCAAAATCAAAAAATATTTAATATTAATTAGCGGTACTTAACTAGCAACATGAAATTTGAAACACTTGCTAATACATGACTAATGATGCTGAGGTGAACACAAAATTTACTTCATAAAATTATTGACAATATCGAATTTAATATAAAATTCCAATTCGTAGGAAATCTACGTCCCAGAGACGGTAATCATATATTGATGACGTGGTCCATTTGATATTAAGTCAGTTCCATTCTTGGCCGCGTCATCGTTAATGCTAATTAAAACATATGCTTATTGTGTTTACAAATAACACTAAACTTGTAATGGTTTTGTTTTAATTTCATGTACCCTCTGGGAGTCAATAAGCTAGATGACCTGCGATGTAGTTTCAGGAGCTGCGCGGATGTAAAATTAGAACAAAGAATAAGAGGTTCGTATCTAAATAATTCGATATATTTTTAAAATAAGTTCTTATGTTGTTTTGACAATCGATGATCAAAATCAAAAAATATTTAATATTAATTAGCGGTAATTAACTAGCAACATGAAATTGAAAACAATTGCTAATAGATATACATGACTATATATGCTAAGGTGTACACAAAATTTACTTCATAAAAATATTGACAATATCGTATTTGATATAAAATTCCAATTCGTAGGAAATCTACGTCCCAGAAACGATATTCATGAATTGATGACGTGGTCCATTTGATATTAAGTCAGTTCCATTCTTGGCCACGTCATCGTTAATGCTAATTAAAACTTATGCCCATTCTGTTTACAAATAAAACTAAACTTGTAATGGTTTTGTTTTAATTACATGTACCCTCTGGGAGCCAATAAGCTAGATGACCTGCGATGTAGTTTCAGGAGTTGCGCGGATGTAAAATTAGAACAAAGGATGTCGTAAATCAAGGACCATAGAATAAGAGGTTTGTATCTAAATAATTCGATATATTTTTATGTTCTTATGTTGTTTTGACAATCGATGATCAAAATCAAAAAATATTTAATATTAATTAGCGGTAATTAACTAGCAACATGAAATTGAAAACAAGTGCTAAGATATACATGACTAAGGACGCTAAGGTGAACACAAAATTTACTTCATAAAAATATTGACAATACCGAATTTTTTAAATAAAATGCCAATTCATAGGAAATCTACGTACCAGAGATGGTATTCATATATTGATGACGTGGTCCATTTGATATTAAGTCAGTTCCATTCTTGGCCACGTCATCGTTAATGCTAATTAAAACTTATGCCCATTGTGTTTAAAAATAACACTAATCTTGTAATGGTTTTGTTTTAATTATATGTACCCTCTGGGAGCCAATAAGCTAGATGACCTGCGATGTAGTTTCAGGAGCTGCGCGGATGTAAAATTAGAGCAAAGGATGTTGTAAATCAAGGACCAAAGAATAAGAGGTTCGTATCTAAATAATTCGTTATATTTTTAAAATAAGTTCTTATGTTGTTTTGATAATCGACAATCAAAATCAAAAAATATTTAATATTAATTAGCGGCAATTAACTAGCAACATGAAATTTGAAACACTTGCTAATACATGACTAATGATGCTGAGGTGAACACAAAATTTACTTCATAAAATTATTGACAATATCGAATTTAATATAAAATTCCCATTCGTATGAAATCTACGTCCCAGAGACGGTATTCATATATTGATGACGTGGTCCATTTGATATTAAGTCAGTTCTATTCTTGGCCACGTCATCGTTAATGCTAATTAAAACTTATGCCCATTGTGTTTAAAAATAACACTAATCTTGTAATGGTTTTGTTTTAATTATATGTACCCTCTGGGAGCCAATAAGCTAGATGACCTGCGATGTAGTTTCAGGAGCTGCGCGGATGTAAAATTAGAGCAAAGGATGTCGTAAATCAAGGACCAAAGAATAAGAGGTTCGTATCTAAATAATTCGTTATATTTTTAAAATAAGTTCTTATATTGTTTTGATAATCGACAATCAAAATCAAAAATATTTCATATTAATTAGCGGTAATTAACTAGCAACATGAAATTTAAAATAATTGCTAAAAGATATACATGACTAAATATGCTAAGGTGAACATAAAATTTACTTCATAAAAATATTGACAATATCGTATTTGATATAAAATTCCAATTCGTAGGAAATCTACGTCCCAGAGACGGTATTCATGAATTGATGACGTGGTCCACTTGATATTAAGTCAGTTCTATTCTTGGCCACGTCATCGTTAATGCTAATTAAAACTTATGCCCATTGTGTTTACAAATAAAACTGCGCCCTCCTCCTCGATTCTCATTAGTGGCACGTAAGCTACGCGGCACAGTGCAAATATAGTTTTTGTTTCTAGTATATATTTCTAGTGTTTGTCAACTTAATATTTTTAACATATATTTACCGAATATTTTTAGAATATTTTTTTTGCGCCCTCCTCCTCGATTCTCATTAGTGGCACGTAAGCTACACGGCACAGTGCAAATATAGTTTTTGTTTATGGTATATGTTTAGCTATTGAGCTTTTTGAATAGCTGTTGCGAATAATAAAAAACCGAAGAAAGTTTGTTGTTATTACGACAGTTTTATTTTGCGAATTGTTATTCTTTTACGATAGCGATAATTGAATGCGTAAGTTTAGTCTTTTCCGAAACACGAAGAATTGGCAACTGGCGGGCAGGCAGCCGAAATGCAGCGCCCAAGCTTAACGTTGGTGGCTAACAACAACAAACAAGGAATGCGCGCGGTACAGATAAATGCGTGCGAGAGCAGCGGTTTGCACTATGGGCATCGCAACTGCTACTACTGATTAATTTGACTTATAATATTAAAGAATATGATTAGTCTACTGCACAGTTTTGGCGGCTGCATGACCCAACATCCTCCCCCCATTGGAAGCTTGGCTTCCAACAGAGTCCTCAAGGGGAAGCAGACACAGCTTGTTTACTGCCTTGGTAACCGTCTTCCTCCCCCCAATAGGCCAATATTGGGATCGACTTGCATCCAGAAGAGCTCGAGGTTCGGCATGAAGATCGCTTTCATGGTAATGCGAAATAATTGTTTTGTCAGGACAAACAGCTGTTAGCCAATCTCTTTCAGGCTCCGTAAGATAGGCGGGTCCATGCGCCCAGAGTGACGATTCGCTAGGCTCAGACGGCAGGGATCCTCTGGATAAGATGTCAGCCGGATTTAAAGCTGTTGGAACATAACGCCAAGCCGTGACATCTGTCAGCTCCTGAATGGCAGCAACCCTATTTGCCACAAATATGTTTTCCTTGCTGGCTGAAGAAGGAACGCGTGAAGCTATTAAGGCGCTACCGCAAGGGCGCGCGAGTTACCACTTTCAGTGTTCCCCTGCAGACTTCCCGTACTACGCCTATGCCATCAACCGGGACTCTGAGCAGCACCAACACACACAACTTACAGAAGTATGCGAGACAGGGTGAGAGAGTTACCACTTTCAGTGTTCCCCTGCAGACTTCCCGTACTACGCCTATGCCATCAACCGGGACTCTGAGCAGCACCAACACCCACAACTTACAGAAGTATGCGAGACAGGGACAGAGCGATCTACTTGCGGAACTATGTAGCAAAACACACACATATATATATAAGAGCTGCCTGTGAGCAGCACAATTATCACTATTAAAAAACATTCGCTTTGTTCACTTCAACCAACGAAGACGTGTTTAATTGGAACAATTTATGCATTCCATAACCAATGCTACTGTGAAACATAGTTGCCCTAACCCACGACCGGTAACTGGCGCAGTCGGACTCGTCATTGGACTAGAAGAAGAGCCGAGGACGAAGACCCCACGCAATGCAGATTGGAATAATATTATTAGCAAAGTAAGCATTGGAAGTGATAAATGGCAAAGTGAAAGTATAATAGATATCGAAAATACAGATGTATACAAGTTAAGTGCATCGCATAAGAACCAACTAGGTTCCCGAGTGAAACAGGCGCCTATGCCCACTCGCAACGATCAACAAAGGGCCACCTAGGCTCACGGATGAAACAGGCGCCTATGCCCATCCGCAACGAAATGTTCAATCAGCAAGTGTATTCGTTAGCCGTGTTCTATTTGTTCACACGCTATCCTCTATATGGCAGTGTGAGGTGCCGAATTCATATCGGTCGAATAGTTCGCTTACATTACAGTAGCTGATGTGAACATACATACAAAACGTACAAAAAAAAATACATATATACAAACACACATATAATACATACATACACATACATATAAGTATGTATATCAATTCGGCAGTTCTGCGCGACGACTCCGGCGCCTACCTAGCGTCGACGACGTCGCCTGGCTGGCGTTGCGAGTCGCCACCGCCGACTCACGACTAACAGCTAAATACAGCTAAGCCGAGAAACGGTAAATGTCGTCCGATCACGGGTATTACCCAACTACTACCACAGGGTTTGCAACGGAAAAAATTAAAAAAAATATATAATAAAAATTTTCGTCGCTACATCTATGGCGCCTAAGCCAGCGTCGTCGACGTCGCTGCCACAGACCACAGCTACGGTAAGGCAATATTGAAATTCTTTAGATCATTCAAGAGTTGTCCTCCAGTGAAGCAAGATCGTTGTGAAAATATCAATTTTGTATGCAAAAACGCAAATCAAATATAAAAATATATAGTAACATTAATTGTGACACAAACATCTATACGCAAAAGACGTGAAAGTGACATTTGTAAATGCATTTAAGTGTTTACGCTAACAGTGAAACAAAGTGCACAAAGAAACTAAATCGTAAAATCGATACAAAATTCTTCGCCATTTATCACAACCAAACAACAAATTATTTACAATAAGTTAAAATCAAAATATACCATATTCGTGAAAAGATATACATTTACTTGTCACACACAAAAATATATATATATTATAAAAATAAGCACACGCATATATCTATATATATATATATAATCCCATATATATAAGTCCCTAAATATACTCATATATATATATCCACATGTATATACATACACACATATATAAACACATATATTCATACATATACATACATATAACGAAACGAGGGACATAAGTAGAGACGTCCACTTTTGGAATCCTCGGGTTAATGAGCTCAAGTCAGAGAAAAGGCGTCTCCGACGGGTTTGGTTCCTCTCCAGGAACCCTAGAGACAAAACAGCTCTCAACAGAGCCACCAAGGAGCTGAAGGAAACTCTGGTCAGGCTAAGGAAGGAGGCCCTCGACAGCTTTGTTGGTAATCTCGCGCCGGGTGATCCCCACCACAACCTGTGGAATGTTACCAAGCGCATCAAGAGGCCACTGAAGAGGATCCCGCCCATCAGAAGACAAGACAACTCATGGTGCAGAACTGAGACCGAAAGAGCCAACGCATTCGCCGAGCACTTGGAGGAAGTCTTCACACCAGCCAATCGATGTTCCCCAAATGAAGCAGCCGAAACAGCCAGGCTCCTGTCAGAACCTCTCTCTGACTCCGAGTCGATACCCCAGGCCACGGAAGAGGAGATCAGCAATTTAATAGCGGCAATGGGTAACCACAAGGCTCCAGGCGATGATGCCATCAATGCCATTGCTTTAAAGCTCCTCCCCCCTATTAGCAAGTCACTAATCACGACCATAATAAATAAGTGCTTGCAATTGGGGCACTTCCCTTCATCATGGAAACGCGCCGAAGTAGTTATGATCCTGAAGCCTGGTAAACATGAAGCCAATCCCGCCTCCTACCGCCCGATCAGCTTACTACCAGTACTCTCCAAGATACTCGAAAGAGTATTTTTGACCAGAGTATTGCCGGTGATTGAGGAGGCTGGTCTGATCCCTGATCACCAGTTTGGCTTTAGGCGCCGCCACGGGACACCAGAGCAAGGCCACCGAGTAGCGCAATATATCCTGGACGCCTTTGAGAATAAGAAATACTGCCTAGCAGTAATGCTGGACATTAAGCAAGCCTTTGATCGTGTTTGGCACCCCGGTCTCCTCCTAAAGCTCAAAAACGGCCTGCCCCAGCCATATTTTAAGTTCTTAAAATCGTTCCTGGAGGGCAGAAGATTCGCCGTCAGGTGTGGAGAAGCGCGCTCAGACGTCAAAGAAGCCCGTGCAGGAGTTCCCCAAGGAAGCGTTCTCGGTCCGCTCCTCTACAACGCGTATACGGCTGACCTGCCGGTGATACCGAGCCAGTACATTATGGCAGCCACTTACGCCGATGATACTGCGTTCCTAACAACAGCAGATACCCCAGCAGAGGCCTCCCAGACTATGCAGGAGCAACTAGATCTACTGAACACGTGGCACACGAGATGGAATATATCGGTAAACAGCGACAAGTCAACCGCTACCACCTTCGCAACTAGACGCGGCACTTGCCCACCAGTCAGTTTCAACGGGTTCCCAATCCCAGAGGTAGCCAATCCAAATTATCTTGGCTTTACACTGGACAGGAGACTTACATGGAGACCACACCTGCTAAAGAAGCGGAAACAGGCGGAGAACCGAGTCCGTGAATTCTACTGGCTGATGGGCAGACAATCTAAGCTACCGACTTCCACTAAGCTCCTTATCTACAAAGCGATCATAAGGCCAATCTGGACGTATGGCATTCAACTGTGGGGCACTGCATCGAAAAGTAACATCAACATTATCCAGACATTCGAAAACAAAACGCTCCGCACAGTCACAAACGCTCACCCTTTCCACGATAATGCCACTATACACGAGGTCCTCAGCTTCCCCTGGGTGAAGGATGAGATTAAGAAAAGCAGCAGGCAGTACATGCAGAGGCTTCAAGACCACCCAAACAACCTGGCACAAGACCTGCTGGACACCAGTCAACGCACCAGGAGGCTGCACCGATCACACCCTTTGGACCTCTCTGGGATTAGACACGCAAATTAAATTAAATTGTATACATACATTATTATATACATCATACATACAATATCGACAGTTATTGTATAGTTTCGCAACAATTTATGTAATCAATTAATTCTCTACCGTTAAGTTTAGTCATCAAATTTAATGATTGTCCGCGAAGGACAGTTTTAAATTAATATATCCAAAAAAAAAAAAAAAAAAATATATATATATATATAAATAAATATATATTCACACATACACATAGTTTAAAAAAAAAAAAAAAAAAAAAAAAAAAAACATATACATACACACATATATATCCACACACATACACATATATAATATTTCACTACATCCGCATTACGATATCTACTTTTATCAATCTCATATAGTAATACATGTCAGCTAAACAAGGAAGAACCATACCTTTAACGAGAAACCTAGTTAGGGCAGCAGAAAGAGAAAGAGCAATTAGAAACTTGCAACTTACAGAACAAGAGGAAGAAGAAAACAATTTATCCCTAATAAACCAAACCACTATGACACAAAGAACCAATAGAGACGTGATGGACGAACTACAAATACCCGACGCAATAAAACTATTACCCACTTATGACGGAGACAAAGAATTACTAAACAAATTCATTACAAGTGTAGAACGAGTATTGAAGCTGATCACGAATATAGACAAGACAGCATATGGGGAATTACTATTAGGAGTAATTAGAGACAAAGTTATTGGACATGCAGACAAAATATTAATTCGAGAGAGAGTGCCGTTAAACTGGGATGACATTAAACAAGCCTTAACGGATAATTTTGGGGAATCGAGAAGCGAGGAAAATTTATGGATGATCTCCGCGAGATTCCTTATAAAAAACTAGCTATTAAGAATCTATATCAGGAGATTGCAGGAATAAGAGTCGCAATGTTAGAAGTTTTAGAGAGAGATGAAACTAATATTGAAATAAGAAAAATAAAAGAAAGTTCGTATGAAAAAACTTACATACAAAAATTCATCGCAGGCTTAAAGAATCCTTTGAGATGGACAGTAAAGGCACAAAACCCTAAGACTCTCAGACAGGCTAACGAAATAGCAAAGGAGTTGAGAGATGACTACATAAGAGACAGAAATAGAGATGAGTACCACAACCCTGGAGGACGGGGACGTGGACGAGGACAATATAATAATAGTAATAGATATAATTCAGAACAACAATACAATAACACAACTAATAACGATGAACAACGAAACAATAATTACAAGAGAGGACGGGACAGGTCAAATGACGATAGTAATAGTAACAGAGGACAACACCAAAAGAGAGGAAGGTTTTCAGGTTCTTCGGACAGAGGACGGAATTATCAAGGATCAACTAGATCTGGAAATGGTACTAATTCTGACAGGAGCCAACAATCTGGCAGTAGTGGACACAACAATAGGTTTCACACAGAAGCTAGCAACACTAATCAAACTGAAAATTTTTCAGTAAATGCCTCGGAACCACAGACTATACCGAACAATCAAGATTCGGAAAGGAATGTCCAGATAAATTCACCATTTGGTAGACAGGTGAGATTCTTGATTGATACGGGATCCACTATATCTATAATTAGCCGCGAATTCGTTCAGAAAGGTACTCAACAATCACTTAGAAACCCAGTACAAATTCGAACAGTACTGAATACACACGATATTCATAATAAAATTACGTATAAGATTTTTAATGAATTTAAACAAGAGGGAGACTTTACATTTCTTATATTTAAATTTCATCCATTTTTTGACGGAATATTAAAATGGATTTCCTAACGAAAGTAGGAGCTAAAATCGATATTGAGGAAGAAAAGTTAGAAACGATAAACGCAAAGATTAAGTTATTTAAAAAGGAGAAGAAATCACAAACGTCGACGTTAATACAGGGCCAAACAAAAACCTTGATAGTAATACCAGTAATAAATAAAGAAGGAGATATATACATAAACGAAATATATATACAAGACGGATTGTCCATTACGGAAGGAATTTATAGAGCAGAAAACTACAAGGCAAAAGTCGAAATAATTAACGCATCCGAACAAGATTTGACAATCACAATTAATAAACCAATAGTTGCACAGCGGTATGACAGTGAAAACTTCTGTGAGTTTTTATTTATAAATGAGATAACTGAAAAGGAAGTAAATACAGAAAAAGCAACCAAGTTAAAATTAAGAATAGAACACCTAAATAGAGAAGAAAAATTCGCGGTGATAAAACTATGCAAACAATATAGGAATTTATTTTACCAAAAAGGGGACAAATTAACAGTAACAAAGGGCGCCAACCATACAATAAAAATAACGGACGAAAACCCAATTTATGTAAGACCCTTTAGATATTCGCTGAAAGAAAATCAAGAAATCAAAATACAGATTACAGACCTATTAGACCAGGATATTATAAAAAATAGTTATTCACCATGGAGTGCACCTGTATGGCTAGTGCCTAAAAAGGAAGACGCTTCCGGAGAAAGAAAATGTAGATTAGTTGTAGACTTCAGAAAAATCAATGAGAAAACTATTAAGGATAAGTACCATATCCCTTACCACTTATCAGTGAGGTATTAGATTCTTTAGGCAAAGCTAAATACTTTTCTTCATTAGACTTAAAGAGCGGGTATCACCAGATAAAAATGAACCCGGGAGATATTCCACAAACAGCGTTCACAGCGGTAGGGGGGCACTATGAGTTTATAAGAATGCCTTTCGGACTAACCAATGCCCCAGCCACCTTCCAAAGATTCATGAACAAGTTATTAGGCGAAATCATAGGAAAAAGTTGCTTAGTATATATGGACGATATCATCGTTTATTCAGCATCGTTGCAGCAACATATGCAGGATTTAAAAGTTGTGTTCAATAAATTAAAATCAGCTAATCTTAAAATACAACAAGATAAATCAGAGTTTTTAAAGAAAGAGTTAGAATTCTTGGGACACATAGTGACACCCGAGGGTACAAAACCTAATCCAAAAAAATAGAGGCAATACAAAATTTTGTCTTACCGACAACTAGGAGACAAATAAAATCATTTATAGGGCTGTTGAGTTATTATAGGAAATTTATAAAAGACTTAGCAAAAATAATAAAACCTTTGACAGTACAACTAAAAAAAAAAAAGCGGTGGAGATAACCCAAGAATTTAGAGAAGCTTTTCAGTACGCAAAAACATTACTATGCAACGACCCGATTTTACAATATCCAGATTATGACAAACCGTTCTTACTAACGACAGACGCTAGTAACTACGCACTAGGAGCAGTGTTGTCACAAGGAAAAGTAGGAAATGACAAACCAGTAGCATATGCAAGTCGGACGCTAAATAGGGCTGAAGTTAATTATTCCGCTTCAGAAAAAGAAATGCTAGCCATAGTCTGGGCGGTTAAACAATTTCGACAATACTTATACGGGACAAAGTTTACGATTTATACAGATCACCAGCCCTTAATTTATTTAAATAATATAAAAAATAACGCTAAACTAATAAGGTGGAGACTACAGTTAACGGAGTACGAATACGATATAGTTTATAAGAAAGGCAAATTTAATACTAACGCAGATGCATTAAGTAGAATGCAAGTCGAAACATTTGTAAATGAAAGTGAGTCAGTAGAAGCAGTCAACGGGGATGACCCTGGGGATTCAGGAGAAATCGCGAAAATAACGGAAAAACCAATAAACGATTTTAAGATGCAATTAATTTTGAAAATAGGAGAAATTGTAGACAAGATAACTGAAACACCTTTTAAAAACAAAATAAGGATAACATTCGTACAGCCACAATATACGGACGACAATATATTAAAAATACTTAAGGACACCTTAAAATCAGGAAGGCTTTGTGCGATTATGACAAGCAACGATATATTCAACAGAATATTTATGATATATAAGGATTACTTTGAAAAAAAGGGTTGTAAAATTATTCGTGCGACACTGTTCCTCAAAGAGGTGTTAAACCCTGAAGAACAAAATTCCATATTAATAAAAGATCACGAAAATAGTAATCACAGGGGAATAGATGAGACCATATTGCATGTAAGAAGATTGTATTATTTCCCAAGAGTAAAAAAAGTTGTAACAAAAATAATTAATAAATGTGACATTTGTCAGACTATGAAATACGACAGAAACCCTCAGAAACTTAAATTTCAAGTACCTCAAATACCAGCATTACCACTACAGATAGTTCACATAGATTTGTATTTTATTAACAGCGCAATTATGTTAACAATCATAGACAAGTTTTCTAAGTTTGCAGCAGCATACACAATCCAGAATAGAAATACCATTACTATTATTACGGAATTGAAAAAATTCGTTTTAAATTATGGGTTACCTCAACTATTTATTTGTGATCAGGGGGCAGAATTTAACTCTAAACTATTCAAAGATTTTTGTAAACAATATAACATGCAACTTCATTTTACTTCATTCCAGCAGTCTAGTAGTAATTCCACAGTAGAAAGACTACATTCCACTCTGACGGAAACGTACAGAATATTTTATAAAGTAAAAAAAGACCATAAAATAAACTGTGACCACGAAGAAATACTAACCGAAACCTTAATAACCTACAACAATGCAATACATTCGGCAACAAAATTGACACCATTCGAATTATTTACAGGAAAGACCCATGTATTCAATAGAACAGTAGAGTATTCAGATGAACACGATTATTTACAGAAACTTAACGAATTTAAGACAAAATTATACACCCAAGTTCAAACAGAAATGACAGCAAAGGCCATAGAGAGAAATCAGAAACAGAATGAAACAAGGACAGACCCACTACCACTAACAGCAGAAGATATAGTATTTAGAAAAGAAAATAGAAGAAATAAGATAACGCCAAGATTTTCTAAGCATATAGTTAGAACAGACCACGGAATAACTTTTGAAACGAAAAAAGGAGAAAAAGTTCATAAAGAAAAAATAAAAAGAAAATTTAAAGATAGACAAACAGTTTAGAACAAAAATAAAATAAATAAAATAAAGATATAAAATACAAACAAAATAATAATAAATAAAAAAAAAAAAAAAAAAAAATACATCACCCTGTTGCAAGGAGCAAATAGAACACACAACACGATAAGCATTATTAATGTAAATAATAATAATATTTATTACAAAAAACACACACGAACATATATACATATAAGCACTACAATATTAATGTTAATTAGAAGTACACTAGCTACACCGCAAGTCGTTCCGTCAAGCATTCCTTCTCGCTGGCCGTCACGACATTCTAGGGGGGGAGGAGTTACCACTTTCAGTGTTCCCCTGCAGACTTCCCGTACTACGCCTATGCCATCAACCGGGACTCTGAGCAGCACCAACACACACAACTTACAGAAGTATGCGAGACAGGGACAGAGAGTTACCACTTTCAGTGTTCCCCTGCAGACTTCCCGTACTACGCCTATGCCATCAACCGGGACTCTGAGCAGCACCAACACACACAACTTACAGAAGTATACGAGACAGGGACAGAGCGATCTACTTGCGGAACTATGTAGCAAAACACACACATATATATATAAGAGCTGCCTGTGAGCAGCACAATTATCACTATTAAAAAACATTCGCTTTGTTCACTTCAACCAACGAAGACGTGTTTAATTGGAACAGTTTAAGCATTCCATAAC
Source organism: Drosophila mauritiana (assembly GCF_004382145.1). Classification (NCBI taxonomy): domain Eukaryota; kingdom Metazoa; phylum Arthropoda; class Insecta; order Diptera; family Drosophilidae; genus Drosophila; species Drosophila mauritiana. The sequence continues at coordinate 59,475 of NW_022881494.1, forward strand.
CAATGCTACTGTGAAACATAGTTGCCCTAACCCACGACCGGTAACTCGCGCAGCCTCCAGACACAACCCAGCCCAGACGAGTTTTTTGAAGCAGGGGCAGTCCTGGCAACAACTTTATCTGACCTACGCACAGCAGCTCATAAAACAGGCTAGCTCCTATTAACATGTCAACACGCTGAGCTTTATGAAATTCCGGGTCGGCGAGCTGCAGGTTTTCTGGAATCTTCCAGTCCCCAATGTCCACATTAGAACTTGGCTGGCGATCCGTGATATTGGGAGCGATAACTGCTGTTATGCTCGTTGAGAAGTCCGAAGTGACAGACCGAATCGCAATTCCTACCGAGAATCCATCAGTCGCGAAATTGGAATCCCCGATTCCAGTGACGGAGCCGGACGACCTCGACCTCTTAAGTTGCAATTGATTTGCAAACCGAGAGGTGACCAAGTGCAGTTGAGAGCCAGAATCTAACAAGGCCCTGCAGAAAACGAACAGTCCCGATCGATTCTGCACTAGAACGGTTGCAGTGGCTAGCAGCACAAGATCACTACCGAGATCCTGGGCAATTAGAGTAGAAGAATTCGAAAGCGGGGCAGACGATCTACTGGCGCTAAATCTCTAAATTGCTGGCAATAATATATGGCATGCTCTGCACTATGGCAAAGCATGCAACCAAGAGAATTTTGGGTGGTAGCAACTAGCGTCGAACGATTTCTGCCCACCTGAACGCCTGGCGCATAGGTTGCCATGGCGCAATCCACGGCCTCCAAAGTCCTACATCGCTGTTCCAGGAATGCAGCCATCGATTCCCACGACGGAATAAGGTTGGCAACGACCGGATCTTCCAAGCGCTCCTCCCACTTAGCTTGGCTCGCCGCATCCAGCTTTTGCAGCAGCACTTGCACTATGATGCAGCCAGCGATTTGCTCAGTGGTGCCCAAACCCTTCAACGCACGAATGTGAGCGTTGAACTTATCCGACAATTCCCGAAGCGATGCCACTGAATCATTCCGTACTACCTTTAAACCCAGAATCTCGGTAATGTGCGCCTGAAAAACGAGACGCCGATTATCAAACCTTTTTTGAAGCAACTCTAAAGCCGCTTCGTAATTGCTGTTTGAAATCTCCAATGATCGGATAGTTTCCAGCGCTGAATCCCTCAAACATGGCCGCAGATGTTGAAATTTCTCAATGTTGGAGAGGTCCGGATGGCTGTCGATTATGCTCGTGAACACGGAGTAAAAATCAGCCCAGTTTGCGTAGCCTCCGCCAAACGTTGGCAGCTGCACAGGCGGCAACGGCATCGGCCTCGGCCGCGGCTGCGTTTGAGGACCACTACACTGGTGGGGCACAACACCTTCCGCAAGCGTTGAGTGCGGCGCGAAATGTACATTGCGTTTGGCTATTTCCGCGCGCACACTAGCCTTGAATTCAACGATGAATTCATCGAAAGACTCGCTCATTTCACTGCCAATTTCGTCGAAGTCCAATTCCTCCAGTTCTGTATGCAGAACATTGAAGGCACTTTGCAGCTCATCAATCTGTTCTGTATCGCTTAGCGTCTCATTAGACAGCGACGTTTGTAGCCTCTGCAACCTGCTGAACAGCGCATTGGCTTTGCGCTTTAAAAAGGTCACCCTGTTTTTTTCACCTTCAGCGGGCATAGCAACAAATCGCCTTTGATTCGGTTCAGCGGGAAGATGAGCACAAAATAGATGCCGAAAATGCAAGCGGGGTCAATGCACGCAACGATATATGTAGCAATGTATGTATATATGCAATGCTAGCTCGCTTAAACACAGCCACTATCACCGAAATCTCCACTCACTTGTCCAACCGATTGCGATTTAATGTATTTATATTTATTTATAAACGAGATAAGTGCATTAATTAATGCATGCAAATTAACACTATCACGTCGGGATCACCAAATGTTTAGCTATTGAGCTTTTTCAAGAGCTGTTGCGAATAATAAAAAACCGAAGAAAGTTTGTTCTTATTACGACAGTTTTATTTTGCGAATTGTTATTCTTTTACGATAGCGATAATTGAATGCGTAAGTTTAGTCTTTTCCGAAACACGAAGAATTGGCAACTGGCGGGCAGGCAGCCGAAATGCAGCGCCCAAGCTTAACGTAGGTGGCTAACAACAACAAACAAGGAATGCGCGCCGTACAGATAAATGCGTGCGAGAGCAGCGGTTTGCACTATGGGCATCGCAACTGCTACCACTGATTATTTTGACTTATAATATTAAAGAATATGATTAGTCTACTGCACAGTTTTGGCGGCTGCATGACCCAACAGTATATATTCTAGTGTTTGTCAACTTAGTATTTTTAACATATATATACCGAATATTTTTAGAATATTTTTTAAATATTACTAATTTAAATTAAACTAAGCAAATGGAAAATTTTACAAATAAAAATTTTGCGCCCTCCTCCTCGATTCTCATTAGTGGCACGTAAGCTACACGGCACAGTGCAAATATAGTTTTTTTTATGGTATATATTTCTAGTGTTTGTCAACTTAGTATTTTTAACATATATATACCAAATATTTTTAGAATATTTTTTAAATATTACTAATTTAAATTAAACTAAGCAAATGGAAAATTTTGCAAATAAAAATTTTGCGCCCTTCGCCTCGATTCTCATTAGTGGCAAGTAAGCTACACGGCACAGTGCAAATATAGTTTTTGTTTATGGTATATATATATAGTGTTTGTCAACTTAGTATTTTTAACATATATATACCGAATATTTTTAGAATATTTTTTAAATATTACTAATTTAAATTAAACTAAGCATATGGAAAATTTTGCAAATAAAAATTTTTGCGCTCTTCGCCTCGATTCTCATTAGTGGCACGTAAGCTACACGGCACAGTGCAAATATAGATTTTGTTTTTAGTATATATTTCTAGTGTTTGTCAACTTAATATTTTTAACATATATTTACCGAATATTTTTAGAATATTTTTAACTATATATATAACTTAATCTTTCTAGTATATTTTTAATTTATAATATTTGATAATTTTATATATAATGTTTTTTGAAATTAAGTCAGTTCTAGTCTTGGCCACGTCATCGTTAATGCTAATTAAAACGTATGCTGTTTAGTAATAAAACTAAACTTGTAATGGTTTTGTTCTGTTCCTGTATCCTCTGGGAGCCAATAAGCTAGATGACCTGCGATGTAGGTTCAAGAGCTGCGCTGATGTAAAATCAGAACAAATGATGTCGTAAATCAGGGACCAAAGAATAAGAGGTTTTTATCTAAATAAATCGTTATATTTCTAAAATAAGTTCTTTTGTTGTTTTGAAAATCGACAATCAAAATCAAAAAATATTTACTATTAATTAGCGGTTATTAACTACAACATGAAATTTATAACAATTGGTAATAGATATACATAACAAAATATGCTACTGTGAAAGTTATAATGGTTTAGTTTCAATTATAAGATCCCTCTGGAAGCCAATACGCTAGATGACCTACGATGTAATATTAGGAGCTATCCGAATATACAATCAGCGAAAAGGATGTCATAAATCAAGGACCAAAGAATAAGAGGTTTATATCTAAATAATTCGTTATATTTTTAAAATAAGTTCTTATGTTGTTTTGATTATAGACAATCGAAATCAAAACATATTTAATATTAATTAGCGGTACTTAACTAGCAACATGAAATTTGAAACACTTGCTAATACATGACTAATGATGCTGAGGTGAACACAAAATTTACTTCATAAAATTATTGACAATATCGAATTTAATATAAAATTCCAATTCGTAGGAAATCTACGTCCCAGAGACGGTATTCATATATTGATGACGTGGTCCATTTGATATAAAGTCAGTTCCATTCTTGGCCGCGTCATCGTTAATGCTAATTAAAACATATGCTTATTGTGTTTACAAATAACACTAAACTTGTAATGGTTTTGTTTTAATTTCATGTACCCTCTGGGAGTCAATAAGCTAGATGACCTGCGATGTAGTTTCAGGAGCTGCGCGGATGTAAAATTAGAACAAAGAATAAGAGGTTCGTATCTAAATAATTCGATATATTTTTAAAATAAGTTCTTATGTTGTTTTGATAATCGACAATCAAAATCAAAAAATATTTAATATTAATTAGCGGTAATTAACTAGCAACATGAAATTGAAAACAATTGCTAATAGATATACATGACTATATATGCTAAGGTGTACACAAAATATACTTCATAAAAATATTGACAATATCGTATTTGATATAAAATTCCAATTCGTAGGAAATCTACGTCCCAGAGACGATATTCATGAATTGATGACGTGGTCCATTTGATATTAAGTCAGTTCCATTCTTGGCCACGTCATCGTTAATGCTAATTAAAACTTATGCCCATTCTGTTTACAAATAACACTAAACTTGTAATGGTTTTGTTTTAATTACATGTACCCTCTGGGAGCCAATAAGCTAGATGACCTGCGATGTAGTTTCAGGAGTTGCGCGGATGTAAAATTAGAACAAAGGATGTCGTAAATCAAGGACCATAGAATAAGAGGTTTGTATCTAAATAATTCGATATATTTTTAAAATAAGTTCTTATGTTGTTTTGACAATCGATGATCAAAATCAAAAAATATTTAATATTAATTAGCGGTAATTAACTAGCAACATGAAATTGAAAACAAGTGCTAAGATATACATGACTAAGGACGCTAAGGTGAACACAAAATTTACTTCATAAAAATATTGACAATACCGAATTTTTTAAATAAAATTCCAATTCATAGGAAATCTACGTACCAGAGATGGTATTCATATATTGATGACGTGGTCCATTTGATATTAAGTCAGTTCCATTCTTGGCCACGTCATCGTTAATGCTAATTAAAACTTATGCCCATTGTGTTTACAAATAACACTAAACTTGTAATGGTTTTGTTTTAATTTCATGTACCCTCTGGGAGCCAATAAGCTAGATGACCTGCGATGTAGTTTCAGGAGCTGCGCGGATGTAAAATAAGAACAAAGGATGTCGTAAATCAAGGACCAAAGAATAAGAGGTTCGTATCTAAATAATTCGTTATATTTTTAAAATAAGTTCTTTTGTTTTTTTGATTATAGACAATCAAAATCAAAAAATATTTAATATTAATTAGCGGTACTTAACTAGCAACATGAAATTTGAAACACTTGCTAATACATGACTAATGATGCTGAGGTGAACACAAAATTTACTTCATAAAATTATTGACAATATCGAATTTAATATAAAATTCCAATTCGTAGGAAATCTACGTCCCAGAGACGGTATTCATATATTGATGACGTGGTCCATTTGATATTAAGTCAGTTCCATTCTTGGCCGCGTCATCGTTAATGCTAATTAAAACATATGCTTATTGTGTTTACAAATAACACTAAACTTGTAATAGTTTTGTTTTAATTTCATGTACCCTCTGGGAGTCAATAAGCTAGATGACCTGCGATGTAGTTTCAGGAGCTGCGCGGATGTAAAATTAGAAAAAGAATAAGAGGTTCGTATCTAAATAATTCGATATATTTTTAAAATAAGTTCTTATGTTGTTTTGATAATCGACAATCAAAATCAAAAAATATTTAATATTAATTAGCGGTAATTAACTAGCAACATGAAATTGAAAACAATTGCTAATAGATATACATGACTATATATGCTAAGGTGTACACAAAATATACTTCATAAAAATATTGACAATATCGTATTTGATATAAAATTCCAATTCGTAGGAAATCTACGTCCCAGAGACGATATTCATGAATTGATGACGTGGTCCATTTGATATTGAGTCAGTTCCATTCTTGGCCACGTCATCGTTAATGCTAATTAAAACTTATGCCCATTGTGTTTACAATTAACACTAAACTTGTAATGGTTTTGTTTTAATTACATGTACCCTCTGGGAGCCAATAAGCTAGATGACCTGCGATATAGTTTCAGGAGCTGCTTGGATGTAAAATTAGCACAAATGATGTCGGTAATCAAGGACCAAGGAATAAATGGTTCGTATCTAAATAATTCGTTATATTTTTAAAATAAGTTCTTATATTGTTTTGATAATCGACAATCAAAATCAAAAAATATTTAATATTAATTAGCGGTAATTAACTAGCAACATGAATTTGAAAACAATTGCTAATAGATATACATGAGTATATATGCTAAGGTGTACACAAAATTTACTTCATAAAAATATTGACAATATCGTATTTGATATAAAATTCCAATTCGTAGGAAATCTACGTCCCAGAGACGATATTCATGAATTGATGACGTGGTCCATTTGATATTAAGTCAGTTCCATTCTTGGCTACGTCATCGTTAATGCTAATTAAAACTTATGCCCATTGTGTTTACAATTAACACTAAACTTGTAATGGTTTTGTTTTAATTACATGTACCCTCTGGGAGCCAATAAGCTAGATGACCTGCGATGTAGTTTCAGGAGCTGCGCGGATGTAAAATTAGATCAAAGGATGTCGTAAATCAAGAACCATAGAATAAGAGGTTTGTATCTAAATAATTCGATATATTTTTAAAATAAGTTCTTATGTTGTTTTGACAATCGATGATCAAAATCAAAAAATATTTAATATTAATTAGCGGTAATTAACTAGCAACATGAAATTGAAAACAAGTGCTAAGATATACATGACTAAGGACGCTAAGGTGAACACAAAATTTACTTCATAAAAATATTGACAATACCGAATTTTTTAAATAAAATTCCAATTCATAGGAAATCTACGTACCAGAGATGGTATTCATATATTGATGACGTGGTCCATTTGATATTAAGTCAGTTCCATTTTTGGCCACGTCATCGTTAATGCTAATTAAAACTTATGCCCATTCTGTTTACAAATAACACTAAACTTGTAATGGTTTTGTTTTAATTACATGTACCCTCTGGGAGCCAATAAGCTAGATGACCTGCGATGTAGTTTCAGGAGCTGCGCGGATGTAAAATAAGAACAAAGGATGTCGTAAATCAAGGACCAAAGAATAAGAGGTTCGTATCTAAATAATTCGTTATATTTTTAAAATAAGTTCTTATGTTTTTTTGATTATAGACAATCAAAATCAAAAAATATTTAATATTAATTAGCGGTACTTAACTAGCAACATGAAATTTGAAACACTTGCTAATACATGACTAATGATGCTGAGGTGAACACAAAATTTACTTCATAAAATTATTGACAATATCGAATTTAATATAAAATTCCAATTCGTAGGAAATCTACGTCCCAGAGACGGTATTCATATATTGATGACGTGGTCCATTTGATATTAAGTCAGTTCCATTCTTGGCCGCGTCATCGTTAATGCTAATTAAAACATATGCTTATTGTGTTTACAAATAACACTAAACTTGTAATGGTTTTGTTTTAATTACATGTACCCTCTGGGAGTCAATAAGCTAGATGACCTGCGATGTAGTTTCAGGAGCTGCGCGGATGTAAAATTAGAACAAAGAATAAGAGGTTCGTATCTAAATAATTCGATATATTTTTAAAATAAGTTCTTATGTTGTTTTGATAATCGACAATCAAAATCAAAAAATATTTAATATTAATTAGCGGTAATTAACTAGCAACATGAAATTGAAAACAATTGCTAATAGATATACATGACTATATATGCTAAGGTGTACACAAAATTTACTTCATAAAAATATTGACAATATCGTATTTGATATAAAATTCCAATTCGTAGGAAATCTACGTCCCAGAGACGATATTCATGAATTGATGACGTGGTCCATTTGATATTGAGTCAGTTCCATTCTTGGCCACGTCATCGTTAATGCTAATTAAAACTTATGCCCATTGTGTTTACAATTAACACTAAACTTGTAATGGTTTTGTTTTAATTACATGTACCCTCTGGGAGCCAATAAGCTAGATGACCTGCGATATAGTTTCAGGAGCTGCTTGGATGTAAAATTAGCACAAATGATGTCGGTAATCAAGGACCAAGGAATAAAAGGTTCGTATCTAAATAATTCGTTATATTTTTAAAATAAGTTCTTATATTGTTTTGATAATCGACAATCAAATTCAAAAAATATTTAATATTAATTAGCGGTAATTCACTAGCAACATGAAATTGAAAACAATTGCTAATAGATATACATGAGTATATATGCTAAGGTGTACACAAAATTTACTTCATAAAAATATTGACAATATCGTATTTGATATAAAATTCCAATTCGTAGGAAATCTACGTCCCAGAGACGATATTCATGAATTGATGACGTGGTCCATTTGATATTAAGTCAGTTCCATTCTTGGCCACGTCATCGTTAATGCTAATTAAAACTTATGCCCATTGTGTTTACAATTAACACTAAACTTGTAATGGTTTTGTTTCAATTACATGTACCCTCTGGGAGCCAATAAGCTAGATGACCTGCGATATAGTTTCAGGAGCTGCTTGGATGTAAAATTAGCACAAATGATGTCGGTAATCAAGCACCAAGGAATAAAAGGTTCGTATCTAAATAATTCGTTATATTTTTAAAATAAGTTCTTATATTGTTTTGATAATCGACAATCAAAATCAAAAATATTTCATATTAATTAGCGGTAATTAACTAGCAACATGAAATTTAAATAGTTGCTAATAGATATACATGACTAAATATGCTAAGGTGAACACAAAATTTATTTCATAAAAATATTGACAATATTGAATTTTTTAACTAAAATTCCAATTCATAGGAAATCTACGTCCCAGAGACGGTATTCATGAATTGATGACGTGGTCCATTTGATATTAAGTCAGTTCCATTCTTGGCCACGTCATCGTTAATGCTAATTAAAACTTATGCCCATTGTGTTTACAATTAACACTAAACTTGTAATGGTTTTGTTTTAATTACATGTACCCTCTGGGAGCCAATAAGCTAGATGACCTGCGATATAGTTTCAGGAGCTGCTTGGATGTAAAATTAGCACAAATGATGTCGGTAATCAAGGACCAAGGAATAAAAGGTTCGTATCTAAATAATTCGTTATATTTTTAAAATAAGTTCTTATATTGTTTTGATAATCGACAATCAAAATCAAAAAATATTTAATATTAATTAGCGGTAATTAACTAGCAACATGAAATTTAAAATAATTGCTAATAGATATACATGACTAAATATGCTAAGGTGAACATAAAATTTACTTCGTAAAAATATTGACAATATCGTATTTGATATAAAATTCCAATTCGTAGGAAATCTACGTTCCAGAGACGGTATTCATGAATTGATGACGTGGTCCATTTGATATTAAGTCAGTTCTATTCTTGGCCACGTCATCGTTAATGCTAATTAAAACTTATGCCCATTGTGTTTACAAATAAAACTGCGCCCTCCTCCTCGATTCTCATTAGTGGCACGTAAGCTACACAGCACAGTGCAAATATAGTTTTTGTTTATGGTGTGTTTGTGTGTTTGTCAACTTAGTATTTTTAACATATATATACCGAATATTTTTAGAATATTTTTTAAATATTACTAATTTAAATTAAACTAAGCAAATGGAAAATTTTGCAAATAAAAATTTTGCGCCCTTCGCCTCGATTCTCATTAGTGGCACGTAAGCTACACGGCACAGTGCAAATATAGATTTTGTTTATGGTATATATTTCTAGTGTTTGTCAACTTAGTATTTTTAACATATTTATACCGAATATTTTTAAAATATTTTTTAAATATTACTAATTTAAATTAAACTAAGCAAATGGAAAATTTTTCAAATAAAAATTTTGCGGCCTTCGCCTCGATTCTCATTAGTGGCACGTAAGCTACACGGCACAGTGCAAATATAGATTTTGTTTTTAGTATATATTTCTAGTGTTTGTCAAATTAATATTTTTAACATATATTTACCGTATATTTTTAGAATATTTTTAAGTAAACTTAACCTTTTTAGTATATTTTTAATTTATAATATTTGATAATTTTATATATAATGTTTTTTGAAATTAAGTCAGTTCTAGTCTTGGCCACGACATCGTTAATGCTAATTAAAACGTATGCTGTTTACTAATAAAACTAAACTTGTAATGGTTTTGTTTTAATTTCATGTATCCTCTGGGAGCCAATAAGCTAGATGACCTGCAATGTAGTTTCAGGAGCTGCGCTGATGTAAAATCAGAACAAAGGATGTCGTAAATCAAGAACCAAAGAATAAGAGGTTCGTATCTAAATAATTCGTTATATTTTTAAAATAAGTTCTTATGTTGTTTTGAAAATCGACAATCAAAATCAAAAAATATTTACTATTAATTAGCGATTATTAACTACAACATGAAATTTATAACAATTGCTAATAGATATACATAACAAAATATGCTACTGTGAAAGTTATAATGGTTTAGTTTCAATTATAAGATCCCTCTGGAAGCCAATACGCTAGATGACCTACGATGTAATATTAGGAGCTATCCGAATATACAATCAGCGAAAAGGATGTCATAAATCAAGGACCAAAGAATAAGAGGTTTATATCTAAATAATTCGTTGTATTTTTAAAATAAGTTCTTATGTTGTTTTGATTATAGACAATCAAAATCAAAACATATTTAATATTAATTAGCGGTACTTAACTAGCAACATGAAATTTGAAACACTTGCTAATACATGACTAATGATGCTGAGGTGAACACAAAATTTACTTCATAAAATTATTGACAATATCGAATTTAATATAAAATTCCAATTCGTAGGAAATCTACGTCCCAGAGACGGTATTCATATATTGATGACGTGGTCCATTTGATATTAAGTCAGTTCCATTCTTGGCCACGTCATCGTTAATGCTAATTAAAACTTATGCCCATTGTGTTTACAAATAACACTAAACTTGTAATGGTTTTGTTTTAATTTCATGTACCCTCTGGGAGCCAATAAGCTAGATGACCTGCGATGTAGTTTCAGGAGCTGCGCGGATGTAAAATTAGAACAAAGTATATCGTAAATCAAGGACCAAAGAATAAGAGGTTTGTATCTAAATAATTCGTTATATTTTTAAAATAATTTCTTATGTTGTTTTGATAATCGACAATCAAAATCAAAAATATTTCATATTAATTAGCGGTAATTAACTAGCAACATGAAATTTAAATAGTTGCTAATAGATATACATGACTAAATATGCTAAGGTGAACACAAAATTTACTTCATAAAAATATTGACAATATTGAATTTTTTAACTAAAATTCCAATTCATAGGAAATCTACGTCCCAGAGACGGTATTCATGAATTGATGACGTGGTCCATTTGATATTAAGTCAGTTCCATTCTTGGCCACGTCATCGTTAATGCTTATTAAAACTTATGCCCATTGTGTTTACAATTAACACTAAACTTGTAATGGTTTTGTTTTAATTACATGTACCCTCTGGGAGCCAATAAGCTAGATGACCTGCGATATAGTTTCAGGAGCTGCTTGGATGTAAAATTAGCACAAATGATGTCGGTAATCAAGGACCAAGGAATAAAAGGTTCGTATCTAAATAATTCGTTATATTTTTAAAATAAGTTCTTATATTGTTTTGATTATCGACAGTCAAAATCAAAAATATTTCATATTAATTAGCGGTAATTAACTAGCAACATGAAATTTAAAATAATTGCTAATAGATATACATGACTAAATATGCTAAGGTGAACATAAAATTTACTTCGTAAAAATATTGACAATATCGTATTTGATATACCTAAAATTCCAATTCGTAGGAAATCTACGTCCCAGAGACGGTATTCATGAATTGATGACGTGGTCCATTTGATATTAAGTCAGTTCTATTCTTGGCCACGTCATCGTTAATGCTAATTAAAACTTATGCCCATTGTGTTTACAAATAAAACTGCGCCCTCCTCCTCGATTCTCATTAGTGGCACGTAAGCTACACAGCACAGTGCATATATAGTTTTTGTTTCTAGTATATATTTCTAGTGTTTGTCAACTTAATATTTTTAACATATATATACCGAATATTTGTAGAATATTTTTTTTGCGCCCTCCTCCTCGATTCTCATTAGTGGCACGTAAGCTACACGGCACAGTGCAAATATAGTTTTTGTTTATGGTATATATTCTAGTGTTTGTCAACTTAGTATTTTTAACATATATATACCGAATATTTTTAGAATATTTTTTAAATATTACTTATTTAAATTAAACTAAGCAAATGGAAAATTTTGCAAATAAAAATTTTGCGCCCTTCGCCTCGATTCTCATTAGTGGCACGTAAGCTACACGGCACAGTGCAAATAAAGATTTTGTTTATGGTATATATTTCTAGTGTTTGTCAACTTAGTATTTTAAACATATTTATACCGAATATTTTTAGAATATTTTTTAAATATTACTAATTTAAATTAAACTAAGCAAATGGAAAATTTTTCAAATAAAAATTTTGCGCCCTTCGCCTCGATTCTCATTAGTGGCACGTAAGCTACACGGCACAGTGCAAATATAGATTTTGTTTTTAGTATATATTTCTAGTGTTTGTCAAATTAATATTTTAACATATATTTACCGTATATTTTTAGAATATTTTTAAGTAAACTTAATCTTTCTAGTATATTTTTAATTTATAATATTTGATAATTTTATATATAATGTTTTTTGAAATTAAGTCAGTTCTAGTCTTGGCCACGACATCGTTAATGCTAATTAAAACGTATGCTGTTTACTAAAAAAACTAAACTTGTAATGGTTTTGTTTTAATTTCATGTATCCTCTGGGAGCCAATAAGCTAGATGACCTGCGATGTAGTTTCAGGAGCTGCGCTGATGTAAAATCAGAACAAAGGATGTCGTAAATCAAGGACCATAGAATAAGAGGTTTGTATCTAAATAATTCGATATATTTTTAAAATAAGTTCTTATGTTGTTTTGACAATCGATGATCAAAATCAAAAAATATTTAATATTAATTAGCGGTAATTAACTAGCAACATGAAATTGAAAACAAGTGCTAAGATATACATGACTAAAGACGCTAAGGTGAACACAAAATTTACTTTTTTTTACAGGAGCTGCGCGGATGTAAAATTAGAACGAAGGATGTCGTAAATCAAGGACCAAAGAATAAGAGGTTCGTATCTAAATAATTCGATATATTTTTAAAATAAGTTCTTATGTTGCTTTGATAATCGACAGTAAAATAAAAAATTATTTAAAATTAATTAGCGGTAATTAACTAGCAACATGAAATTTAAAACAATTGCTAGTAGATATACATGACTATATATGCTAAGGTGTACACAAAATTTACTTCATAAAAATATTGACAATATCGAACTCGCGGAATCGATGTGGCATAAAATAAATAAATGACAAGCTACACTCACACACATGCAAACAGCAGACTCCACACACACACACATACATACACACGTTTCAGGGAGAAAAAAGATTATCCCAAAGGCTGCAAACTGAAGATGGCACACACACACAATGAGAGAATAAGTAATTAAATTAGAAATTAAACTAAGCAAATGGAAAATTTTGCAAGTAAAAATTTTGCGCCCTTCTCCACGATTCTCGTTAGTGGCACGTAAGCTACACGGCAAAGTGCAAATATAGTTTTTGTTCCTAGTATATATTTCTAGTGTTTGTCAAGTTAATATTTGTAACATATATTTACCGAATATTTTTAGAATATTTTTTTTGCGCCCTCCTCCTCGATTCTCATTAGTGGCACGTAAGCTACACGGCACAGTGCAAATATAGTTTTTGTTTATGGTATATATTTCTAGTGTTTGTCAACTTAATATTTGTACATATATTTACCGAATATTTTTAGAATAGTTTTTTTGCGCCCTCCTCCTCGATTCTCATTAGTGGCACGTAAGCTACACGGCACAGTGCAAATATAGTTTTTGTTTATGGTATATATTTCTAGTATTTGTCAACTTAGTATTTTTAACATATATACACCTAATATTTTTAGAATATTTTTTAAATATTAGTAATTTAAATTAAACTAAGCAAATGGAAAATTTTGCAAATAAAAATTTTGCGCTCTTCGCCTCGATTCTCATTAGTGGCACGTAAGCTACACGGCACAGTGCAAATATTGTTTTTGTTTATGGTATATATTTGTAGTGTTTGTCAACTTAGTATTTTTATCCTATAAATACCGAATATTTTTAGAATATTTTTAAGTAAACTTAATCTTTCTAGTATATTTTTAATTTATAATATTTGATAATTTTATATATAATGTTTTTTGAAATTAAGTCAGTTCTAGTCTTGGCCACGACATCGTTAATGCTAATTAAAACGTATGCTGTTTACTAAAAAAACTAAACTTGTAATGGTTTTGTTTTAATTACATGTACCCTCTGGGAGCCAATAAGCTAGATGACCTGCGATATAGTTTCAGGAGCTGCTTGGATGTAAAATTAGCACAAATGATGTCGGTAATCAAGGACCAAGGAATAAAAGGTTCGTATCTAAATAATTCGTTATATTTTTAAAATAAGTTCTTATATTGTTTTGATAATCGACAATCAAAATCAAAAATATTTCATATTAATTAGCGGTAATTAACTAACAACATGAAATTTAAAATAATTGCTAATAGATATACATGACTAAATATGCTAAGGTGAACATAAAATTTACTTCGTAAAAATATTGACAATATCGTATTTGATATAAAATTCCAATTCGTAGGAAATCTACGTCTCAGAGACGGTATTCATGAATTGATGACGTGGTCCATTTGATATTAAGTCAGTTCTATTCTTGGCCACGTCATCGTTAATGCTAATTAAAACTTATGCCCATTGTGTTTACAAATAAAACTGCGCCCTCCTCCTCGATTCTCATTAGTGGCACGTAAGCTACACAGCACAGTGCAAATATAGTTTTTGTTTCTAGTATATATTTCTAGTGTTTGTCAACTTAATATTTTTAACATATATATACCGAATATTTGTAGAATATTTTTTTTGCGCCCTCCTCCTCGATTCTCATTAGTGGCACGTAAGCTACACGGCACAGTGCAAATATAGTTTTTGTTTATGGTATATATTCTAGTGTTTGTCAACTTAGTATTTTTAACATATATATACCGAATATTTTTAGAATATTTTTTAAATATTACTTATTTAAATTAAACTAAGCAAATGGAAAATTTTGCAAATAAAAATTTTGCGCCCTTCGCCTCGATTCTCATTAGTGGCACGTAAGCTACACGGCACAGTGCAAATAAAGATTTTGTTTATGGTATATATTTCTAGTGTTTGTCAACTTAGTATTTTTAACATATTTATACCGAATATTTTTAGAATATTTTTTAAATATTACTAATTTAAATTAAACTAAGCAAATGGAAAATTTTGCAAATAAAAATTTTGCGCCCTTCGCCTCGATTCTCATTAGTGGCACGTAAGCTACACGGCACAGTGCAAATATAGATTTTGTTTTTAGTATATATTTCTAGTGTTTGTCAATTAATATTTTAACATATATTTACCGTATATTTTAGAATATTTTTAAGTAAACTTAATCTTTCTAGTATATTTTTAATTTATAATATTTGATAATTTTATATATTGTTTTTTGAAATTAAGTCAGTTCTAGTCTTGGCCACGACATCGTTAATGCTAATTAAAACGTATGCTGTTTACTAAAAAAACTAAACTTGTAATGGTTTTGTTTTAATTTCATGTATCCTCTGGGAGCCAATAAGCTAGATGACCTGCGATGTAGTTTCAGGAGCTGCGCTGATGTAAAATCAGAACAAAGGATGTCGTAAATCAAGAACCAAAGAATAAGAGGTTCGTATCTAAATAATTCGTTATATTTCTAAAATAAGTTCTTATGTTGTTTTGAAAATCGACAATCAAAATCAAAAAATATTTAATATTAATTAGCGGTACTTAACTAGCAACATGAAATTTGAAACACTTGCTAATACAAGACTAATGATGCTGAGGTGAACACAAAATTTACTTCATAAAATTATTGACAATATCGAATTTAATATAAAATTCCAATTCGTAGGAAATGTACGTCCCAGAGACGGTATTCATATATTGATGACGTGGTCCATTTGATATTAAGTCAGTTCTATTCTTGGCCACGTCATCGTTAATGCTAATTAAAACTTATGCCCATTCTGTTTACAAATAAAACTAAACTTGTAATGGTTTTGTTTTAATTACATGTACCCTCTGGGAGCCAATAAGCTAGATTACCTGCGATGTAGTTTCAGGAGCTGCGCGGATGTAAAATTAGAACAAAGGATGTCGTAAATCAAGGACCATAGAATAAGAGGTTTGTATCTAAATAATTCGATATATTTTTAAAATAAGTTCTTATGTTGTTTTGACAATCGATGATCAAAATCAAAAAATATTTAATATTAATTAGCGGTAATTAACTAGCAACATGAAATTGAAAACAAGTGCTAAGATATACATGACTAAAGACGCTAAGGTGAACACAAAATTTACTTTTTTTTACAGGAGCTGCGCGGATGTAAAATTAGAACGAAGGATGTCGTAAATCAAGGACCAAAGAATAAGAGGTTCGTATCTAAATAATTCGATATATTTTTAAAATAAGTTCTTATGTTGCTTTGATAATCGACAGTAAAATAAAAAATTATTTAAAATTAATTAGCGGTAATTAACTAGCAACATGAAATTTAAAACAATTGCTAGTAGATATACATGACTATATATGCTAAGGTGTACACAAAATTTACTTCATAAAAATATTGACAATATCGAACTCGCGGAATCGATGTGGCATAAAATAAATAAATGACAAGCTACACTCACACACATGCAAACAGCAGACTCCACACACACACATACATACACACGTTTCAGGGAGAAAAAAGATTATCCCAAAGGCTGCAAACTGAAGATGGCACACACACACAATGAGAGAATAAGTAATTAAATTAGAAATTAAACTAAGCAAATGGAAAATTTTGCAAGTAAAAATTTTGCGCCCTTCTCCACGATTCTCGTTAGTGGCACGTAAGCTACACGGCACAGTGCAAATATAGTTTTTGTTTATGGTATATATTTCTAGTATTTGTCAACTTAGTATTTTTAACATATATACACCTAATATTTTTAGAATATTTTTTAAATATTAGTAATTTAAATTAAACTAAGCAAATGGAAAATTTTGCAAATAAAAGTTTTGCGCTCTTCGCCTCGATTCTCATTAGTGGCACGTAAGCTACACGGCACAGTGCAAATATTGTTTTTGTTTATGGTATATATTTGTAGTGTTTGTCAACTTAGTATTTTTATCCTATAAATACCGAATATTTTAGAATATTTTTAAGTAAACTTAATCTTTCTAGTATATTTTTAATTTATAATATTTGATAATTTTATATATAATGTTTTTTGAAATTAAGTCAGTTCTAGTCTTGGCCACGACATCGTTAATGCTAATTAAAACGTATGCTGTTTACTAAAAAAACTAAACTTGTAATGGTTTTGTTTTAATTACAAGTACCCTCTGGGAGCCAATAAGCTAGATGACCTGCGATATAGTTTCAGGAGCTGCTTGGATGTAAAATTAGCACAAATGATGTCGGTAATCAAGGACCAAGGAATAAAAGGTTCGTATCTAAATAATTCGTTATATTTTTAAAATAAGTTCTTATATTGTTTTGATAATCGACAATCAAAATCAAAAATATTTCATATTAATTAGCGGTAATTAACTAACAACATGAAATTTAAAATAATTGCTAATAGATATACATGACTAAAAATGCTAAGGTGAACATAAAATTTACTTCGTAAAAATATTGACAATATCGAAT
>NW_022881495.1:0-26341 GCF_004382145.1 Drosophila mauritiana
CTTATATTGTTTTGATAATCGACAATCAAAATCAAAAATATTTCAATATTAATTAGCGTAATTAACTAGCAACATGAAATTTAATAATTGCTAATAGATATACATGACTAAATATGCTAAGGTGAAACACAAAATTTACTTCATAAAATATTGACAATGATCGAATTTTTTAACTAAAATTCCAATTCATTAGAAATCTACGTCCAGAAGACGGTATCATAATTGATGACGTGGTCCATTTGATATTAAGTCAGTTCCATTCTTGGCCACGTCATCGTTAATGCTAATTAAAACTTATGCCCATTGTGTTTACAAATAACACTAAACTTGTAATGGTTTTGTTTAATTACATGTACCCTCTGGGAGCCAATAAGCTAGATGACCTGCGATATAGTTTCAGGAGCTGCTTGGATGTAAAATTAGCACAAATGATGTCGGTAATCAAGGACCAAGGAATAAAGGTTCGTATCTAAATAATTCGTTATTTTTAAAATAAGTTCTTATATTGTTTTGATAATCGACAATCAAAATCAAAAATATTTCATATTAATTAGCGGTATTAACTAGCAACATGAAATTTAATAATTGCTAATAGATATACATGACTAATATGCTAAGGTGAACACAAAATTTACTTCATAAAATATTGACAATATCGAATTTTATATAAAATTCCAATTCGTAGGAAATCTACGTCCCAGAGACGGTATTCATGAATTGATGACGTGGTCCATTTGATATTAAGTCAGTTCCATTCTTGGCCACGTCATCGTTAATGCTAATTAAAACTTATGCCCATTGTGTTTACAATAACACTAAACTTGTAATGGTTTTGTTTCAATTACATGTACCCTCTGGGAGCCAATAAGCTAGATGACCTGCGATATAGTTTCAGGAGCTGCTTGGATGTAAAATTAGCACAAATGATGTCGGTAATCAAGGACCAAGGAATAAAAGGTTCGTATCTAAATAATTCGTTATATTTTTAAAATAAGTTCTTATATTGTTTTGATAATCGACAATCAAAATCAAAAATATTTCATATTAATTAGCGGTAATTAACTAGCAACATGAAATTTAAAATTGCTAATTACATGACTAATATGCTAGGTGAACACAAAATTTACTTCATAAAAATATTGACAATATCGAATTTAAATAAAATTCCAATTCGTAGGAAATCTACGTCCCAGAGACGGTATTCATATATTGATGACGTGGTCCATTTGATATTAAGTCAGTTCTATCTTGGCCACGTCATCGTTAATGCTAATTAAAACTTATGCCCATTGTGTTTACAAATAACACTAAACTTGTAATGGTTTTGTTTTAATTACATGTACCCTCTGGGAGCCAATAAGCTAGATGACCTGCGATGTAGTTTCAGGAGCTGCGCGGATGTAAAATTAGAACAAAGGATGTCGTAAATCAAGGACCAAAGAATAAGAGGTTCGTATCTAAATAATTCGTTATATTTTTAAAATAAGTTCTTATGTTGTTTTGATTATAGACAATCAAAATCAAAAAATATTTAATATTAATTAGCGGTAATTAACTAGCAACATGAAATTTAAAAAATTGCTAATAAATACATGACTAATATGCTAAGGTGAACACAAAATTTACTTCATAAAATATTGACAATATCGAATTTAATATAAAATTCCAATTCGTAGGAAATCTACGTCCCAGAGACGGTATTCATAATTGATGACGTGGTCCATTTGATATTAAGTCAGTTCCATTCTTGGCCACGTCATCGTTAATGCTAATTAAAACTTATGCCCATTGTGTTTACAATTAACACTAAACTTGTAATGGTTTTGTTTTAATTACATGTACCCTCTGGGAGCCAATAAGCTAGATGACCTGCGATATAGTTTCAGGAGCTGCGGATGTAAAATTAGCACAAATGATGTCGTAATCAAGGACCAAGGAATAAAAGGTTCGTATCTAAATAATTCGTTATATTTTTAAAATAAGTTCTTATATTGTTTTGATAATCGACAATCAAAATCAAAAAATATTTAATATTAATTAGCGGTAATTAACTAGCAACATGAAATTTAAAAATTGCTAATAGATATACATGACTAATATGCTAAGGTGAACACAAAATTTACTTCATAAAAATATTGACAATATCGAATTTAATATAAAATTCCAATTCGTAGGAAATCTACGTCCCAGAGACGGTATTCATGAATTGATGACGTGGTCCATTTGATATTAAGTCAGTTCCATTCTTGGCCACGTCATCGTTAATGCTAATTAAAACTTATGCCCATTGTGTTTACAAATAACACTAAACTTGTAATGGTTTTGTTTTAATTACATGTACCCTCTGGGAGCCAATAAGCTAGATGACCTGCGATGTAGTTTCAGGAGCTGCTGGATGTAAAATTAGCACAAATGATGTCGGTAATCAAGGACCAAGGAATAAAAGGTTCGTATCTAAATAATTCGTTATATTTTTAAAATAAGTTCTTATATTGTTTTGATAATCGACAATCAAAATCAAAAAATATTTAATATTAATTAGCGGTAATTAACTAGCAACATGAAATTTAAAAATTGCTAATAATATACATGACTAATATGCTAAGGTGAACACAAAATTTACTTCATAAAATATTGACAATATCGAATTTAAATAAAATTCCAATTCGTAGGAAATCTACGTCCCAGAGACGGTATTCATGAATTGATGACGTGGTCCATTTGATATTAAGTCAGTTCCATTCTTGGCCACGTCATCGTTAATGCTAATTAAAACTTATGCCCATTGTGTTTACAAATAACACTAAACTTGTAATGGTTTTGTTTTAATTACATGTACCCTCTGGGAGCCAATAAGCTAGATGACCTGCGATGTAGTTTCAGGAGCTGCGCGGATGTAAAATTAGAACAAAGGATGTCGTAAATCAAGGACCAAAGAATAAGAGGTTCGTATCTAAATAATTCGTTATATTTTTAAAATAAGTTCTTATGTTGTTTTGATTATAGACAATCAAAATCAAAAATATTTAATATTAATTAGCGGTAATTAACCAGCAACATGAAATTTAAACAATTGCTAATAGATATACATGACTAATATGCTAAGGTGAACACAAAATTTACTTCATAAAAATATTGACAATATCGAATTTAATATAAAATTCCAATTCGTAGGAAATCTACGTCCCAGAGACGGTATTCATGAATTGATGACGTGGTCCATTTGATATTAAGTCAGTTCCATTCTTGGCCACGTCATCGTTAATGCTAATTAAAACTTATGCCCATTGTGTTTACAAATAACACTAAACTTGTAATGGTTTTGTTTAATTACATGTACCCTCTGGGAGCCAATAAGCTAGATGACCTGCGATATAGTTTCAGGAGCTGCTTGGATGTAAAATTAGCACAAATGATGTCGGTAATCAAGGACCAAGGAATAAAAGGTTCGTATCTAAATAATTCGTTATATTTTTAAAATAAGTTCTTATATTGTTTTGATAATCGACAATCAAAATCAAAAAATATTTCATATTAATTAGCGGTAATTAACTAGCAACATGAAATTTAAAAATTGCTAATAGATATACATGACTAAATATGCTAAGGTGAACACAAAATTTACTTCATAAAAATATTGACAATATCGAATTTAATATAAAATTCCAATTCTAGGAAATCTACGTCCCAGAGACGGTATTCATAATTGATGACGTGGTCCATTTGATATTAAGTCAGTTCCATTCTTGGCCACGTCATCGTTAATGCTAATTAAAACTTATGCCCATTGTGTTTACAAATAACACTAAACTTGTAATGGTTTTGTTTTAATTACATGTACCCTCTGGGAGCCAATAAGCTAGATGACCTGCGATGTAGTTTCAGGAGCTGCGCGGATGTAAAATTAGAACAAAGGATGTCGTAAATCAAGGACCAAAGAATAAAAGGTTCGTATCTAAATAATTCGTTATATTTTTAAAATAAGTTCTTATGTTGTTTTGATAATCGACAATCAAAATCAAAAAATATTTAATATTAATTAGCGGTAATTAACTAGCAACATGAAATTTAAAAATTGCTAATACATGACTAATATGCTAAGGTGAACACAAAATTTACTTCATAAAAATATTGACAATATCGAATTTATATAAAATTCCAATTCGTAGGAAATCTACGTCCCAGAGACGGTATTCATGAATTGATGACGTGGTCCATTTGATATTAAGTCAGTTCCATTCTTGGCCACGTCATCGTTAATGCTAATTAAAACTTATGCCCATTGTGTTTACAAATAACACTAAACTTGTAATGGTTTTGTTTTAATTACATGTACCCTCTGGGAGCCAATAAGCTAGATGACCTGCGATGTAGTTTCAGGAGCTGCGCGGATGTAAAATTAGAACAAAGGATGTCGTAAATCAAGGACCAAAGAATAAGAGGTTCGTATCTAAATAATTCGTTATATTTTTAAAATAAGTTCTTATGTTGTTTTGATAATCGACAATCAAAATCAAAAATATTTAATATTAATTAGCGGTAATTAACTAGCAACATGAAATTTAAACAATTGCTAATAGATATACATGACTAATATGCTAAGGTGAACACAAAATTTACTTCATAAAAATATTGACAATATCGAATTTATATAAAATTCCAATTCGTAGGAAATCTACGTCCCAGAGACGGTATTCATGAATTGATGACGTGGTCCATTTGATATTAAGTCAGTTCCATTCTTGGCCACGTCATCGTTAATGCTAATTAAAACTTATGCCCATTGTGTTTACAATAACACTAAACTTGTAATGGTTTTGTTTTAATTACATGTACCCTCTGGGAGCCAATAAGCTAGATGACCTGCGATTAGTTTCAGGAGCTGCGGATGTAAAATTAGAACAAAGATGTCGTAATCAAGGACCAAGGAATAAAGGTTCGTATCTAAATAATTCGTTATATTTTTAAAATAAGTTCTTATATTGTTTTGATAATCGACAATCAAAATCAAAAATATTTAATATTAATTAGCGGTAATTAACTAGCAACATGAAATTTAAAAATTGCTAATAGATATACATGACTAATATGCTAAGGTGAACACAAAATTTACTTCATAAAAATATTGACAATATCGAATTTTTTAATAAAATTCCAATTCATAGGAAATCTACGTCCCAGAGACGGTATTCATGAATTGATGACGTGGTCCATTTGATATTAAGTCAGTTCCATTCTTGGCCACGTCATCGTTAATGCTAATTAAAACTTATGCCCATTGTGTTTACAAATAACACTAAACTTGTAATGGTTTTGTTTTAATTACATGTACCCTCTGGGAGCCAATAAGCTAGATGACCTGCGATGTAGTTTCAGGAGCTGCGGATGTAAAATTAGAACAAAGATGTCGTAATCAAGGACCAAGGAATAAAGGTTCGTATCTAAATAATTCGTTATATTTTTAAAATAAGTTCTTATATTGTTTTGATAATCGACAATCAAAATCAAAAATATTTAATATTAATTAGCGGTATTAACTAGCAACATGAAATTTAAAATTGCTAATATACATGACTAATATGCTAAGGTGAACACAAAATTTACTTCATAAAAATATTGACAATATCGAATTTAATATAAAATTCCAATTCGTAGGAAATCTACGTCCCAGAGACGGTATTCATGAATTGATGACGTGGTCCATTTGATATTAAGTCAGTTCCATTCTTGGCCACGTCATCGTTAATGCTAATTAAAACTTATGCCCATTGTGTTTACAAATAACACTAAACTTGTAATGGTTTTGTTTTAATTACATGTACCCTCTGGGAGCCAATAAGCTAGATGACCTGCGATGTAGTTTCAGGAGCTGCGGATGTAAAATTAGAACAAAGGATGTCGTAATCAAGGACCAAAGAATAAAGGTTCGTATCTAAATAATTCGTTATATTTTTAAAATAAGTTCTTATGTTGTTTTGATTATAGACAATCAAAATCAAAAAATATTTAATATTAATTAGCGGTAATTAACTAGCAACATGAAATTTAAAAATTGCTAATAGATATACATGACTAAATATGCTAAGGTGAACACAAAATTTACTTCATAAAAATATTGACAATATCGAATTTGATATAAAATTCCCATTCGTAGGAAATCTACGTCCCAGAGACGGTATTCATGAATTGATGACGTGGTCCATTTGATATTAAGTCAGTTCCATTCTTGGCCACGTCATCGTTAATGCTAATTAAAACTTATGCCCATTGTGTTTACAAATAACACTAAACTTGTAATGGTTTTGTTTTAATTACATGTACCCTCTGGGAGCCAATAAGCTAGATGACCTGCGATGTAGTTTCAGGAGCTGCGCGGATGTAAAATTAGAACAAAGGATGTCGTAAATCAAGGACCAAAGAATAAGAGGTTCGTATCTAAATAATTCGTTATATTTTTAAAATAAGTTCTTATGTTGTTTTGATTATAGACAATCAAAATCAAAAATATTTAATATTAATTAGCGGTAATTAACTAGCAACATGAAATTTAAACATTGCTAATATACATGACTAATATGCTAAGGTGAACACAAAATTTACTTCATAAAAATATTGACAATATCGAATTTATATAAAATTCCAATTCGTAGGAAATCTACGTCCCAGAGACGGTATTCATGAATTGATGACGTGGTCCATTTGATATTAAGTCAGTTCCATTCTTGGCCACGTCATCGTTAATGCTAATTAAAACTTATGCCCATTGTGTTTACAAATAACACTAAACTTGTAATGGTTTTGTTTAATTACATGTACCCTCTGGGAGCCAATAAGCTAGATGACCTGCGATGTAGTTTCAGGAGCTGCGCGGATGTAAAATTAGAACAAAGGATGTCGTAATCAAGGACCAAGAATAAGAGGTTCGTATCTAAATAATTCGTTATATTTTTAAAATAAGTTCTTATGTTGTTTTGATAATCGACAATCAAAATCAAAAAATATTTAATATTAATTAGCGGTAATTAACTAGCAACATGAAATTTAAAATTGCTAATAGATATACATGACTAATATGCTAAGGTGAACACAAAATTTACTTCATAAAAATATTGACAATATCGAATTTAATAAAATTCCAATTCGTAGGAAATCTACGTCCCAGAGACGGTATTCATAATTGATGACGTGGTCCATTTGATATTAAGTCAGTTCCATTCTTGGCCACGTCATCGTTAATGCTAATTAAAACTTATGCCCATTGTGTTTACAAATAACACTAAACTTGTAATGGTTTTGTTTTAATTACATGTACCCTCTGGGAGCCAATAAGCTAGATGACCTGCGATGTAGTTTCAGGAGCTGCGCGGATGTAAAATTAGAACAAAGGATGTCGTAAATCAAGGACCAAAGAATAAGAGGTTCGTATCTAAATAATTCGTTATATTTTTAAAATAAGTTCTTATGTTGTTTTGATAATCGACAATCAAAATCAAAAAATATTTAATATTAATTAGCGGTAATTAACTAGCAACATGAAATTTAAACATTGCTAATATACATGACTAATATGCTAAGGTGAACACAAAATTTACTTCATAAAATATTGACAATATCGAATTTATATAAAATTCCAATTCGTAGGAAATCTACGTCCCAGAGACGGTATTCATGAATTGATGACGTGGTCCATTTGATATTAAGTCAGTTCCATTCTTGGCCACGTCATCGTTAATGCTAATTAAAACTTATGCCCATTGTGTTTACAATTAACACTAAACTTGTAATGGTTTTGTTTAATTACATGTACCCTCTGGGAGCCAATAAGCTAGATGACCTGCGATGTAGTTTCAGGAGCTGCTGGATGTAAAATTAGAACAAATGATGTCGTAATCAAGGACCAAGGAATAAAAGGTTCGTATCTAAATAATTCGTTATATTTTTAAAATAAGTTCTTATATTGTTTTGATAATCGACAATCAAAATCAAAAAATATTTAATATTAATTAGCGGTAATTAACTAGCAACATGAAATTTAATAATTGCTAATAGATATACATGACTAATATGCTAAGGTGAACACAAAATTTACTTCATAAAAATATTGACAATATCGAATTTATATAAAATTCCAATTCGTAGGAAATCTACGTCCCAGAGACGGTATTCATGAATTGATGACGTGGTCCATTTGATATTAAGTCAGTTCCATTCTTGGCCACGTCATCGTTAATGCTAATTAAAACTTATGCCCATTGTGTTTACAAATAACACTAAACTTGTAATGGTTTTGTTTTAATTACATGTACCCTCTGGGAGCCAATAAGCTAGATGACCTGCGATGTAGTTTCAGGAGCTGCGGATGTAAAATTAGAACAAAGGATGTCGTAATCAAGGACCAAGGAATAAGAGGTTCGTATCTAAATAATTCGTTATATTTTTAAAATAAGTTCTTATATTGTTTTGATAATCGACAATCAAAATCAAAAAATATTTAATATTAATTAGCGGTAATTAACTAGCAACATGAAATTTAAAATTGCTAATATACATGACTAATATGCTAAGGTGAACACAAAATTTACTTCATAAAAATATTGACAATATCGAATTTATATAAAATTCCAATTCGTAGGAAATCTACGTCCCAGAGACGGTATTCATGAATTGATGACGTGGTCCATTTGATATTAAGTCAGTTCCATTCTTGGCCACGTCATCGTTAATGCTAATTAAAACTTATGCCCATTGTGTTTACAAATAACACTAAACTTGTAATGGTTTTGTTTTAATTACATGTACCCTCTGGGAGCCAATAAGCTAGATGACCTGCGATGTAGTTTCAGGAGCTGCGCGGATGTAAAATTAGAACAAAGGATGTCGTAATCAAGGACCAAGAATAAAAGGTTCGTATCTAAATAATTCGTTATATTTTTAAAATAAGTTCTTATATTGTTTTGATAATCGACAATCAAAATCAAAAAATATTTAATATTAATTAGCGGTAATTAACTAGCAACATGAAATTTAAAATTGCTAATAGATACATGACTAATATGCTAAGGTGAACACAAAATTTACTTCATAAAAATATTGACAATATCGAATTTATATAAAATTCCAATTCGTAGGAAATCTACGTCCCAGAGACGGTATTCATAATTGATGACGTGGTCCATTTGATATTAAGTCAGTTCCATTCTTGGCCACGTCATCGTTAATGCTAATTAAAACTTATGCCCATTGTGTTTACAAATAACACTAAACTTGTAATGGTTTTGTTTTAATTACATGTACCCTCTGGGAGCCAATAAGCTAGATGACCTGCGATATAGTTTCAGGAGCTGCTTGGATGTAAAATTAGCACAAATGATGTCGGTAATCAAGGACCAAGGAATAAAAGGTTCGTATCTAAATAATTCGTTATATTTTTAAAATAAGTTCTTATATTGTTTTGATAATCGACAATCAAAATCAAAAATATTTAATATTAATTAGCGGTAATTAACTAGCAACATGAAATTTAAAAATTGCTAATAGATATACATGACTAATATGCTAAGGTGAACACAAAATTTACTTCATAAAAATATTGACAATATCGAATTTAATAAAATTCCAATTCGTAGGAAATCTACGTCCCAGAGACGGTATTCATGAATTGATGACGTGGTCCATTTGATATTAAGTCAGTTCCATTCTTGGCCACGTCATCGTTAATGCTAATTAAAACTTATGCCCATTGTGTTTACAAATAACACTAAACTTGTAATGGTTTTGTTTTAATTACATGTACCCTCTGGGAGCCAATAAGCTAGATGACCTGCGATGTAGTTTCAGGAGCTGCTGGATGTAAAATTAGCACAAATGATGTCGGTAATCAAGGACCAAGGAATAAAAGGTTCGTATCTAAATAATTCGTTATATTTTTAAAATAAGTTCTTATATTGTTTTGATAATCGACAATCAAAATCAAAAAATATTTAATATTAATTAGCGGTAATTAACTAGCAACATGAAATTTAAAATTGCTAATAGATATACATGACTAATATGCTAAGGTGAACACAAAATTTACTTCATAAAAATATTGACAATATCGAATTTAATAAAATTCCAATTCGTAGGAAATCTACGTCCCAGAGACGGTATTCATGAATTGATGACGTGGTCCATTTGATATTAAGTCAGTTCCATTCTTGGCCACGTCATCGTTAATGCTAATTAAAACTTATGCCCATTGTGTTTACAAATAACACTAAACTTGTAATGGTTTTGTTTTAATTACATGTACCCTCTGGGAGCCAATAAGCTAGATGACCTGCGATGTAGTTTCAGGAGCTGCGCGGATGTAAAATTAGAACAAAGGATGTCGTAATCAAGGACCAAAGAATAAGAGGTTCGTATCTAAATAATTCGTTATATTTTTAAAATAAGTTCTTATTTGTTTTGATAATCGACAATCAAAATCAAAAAATATTTAATATTAATTAGCGGTAATTAACTAGCAACATGAAATTTAAACATTGCTAATAATACATGACTAATATGCTAAGGTGAACACAAAATTTACTTCATAAAAATATTGACAATATCGAATTTAATATAAAATTCCAATTCGTAGGAAATCTACGTCCCAGAGACGGTATTCATAATTGATGACGTGGTCCATTTGATATTAAGTCAGTTCCATTCTTGGCCACGTCATCGTTAATGCTAATTAAAACTTATGCCCATTGTGTTTACAAATAACACTAAACTTGTAATGGTTTTGTTTTAATTACATGTACCCTCTGGGAGCCAATAAGCTAGATGACCTGCGATGTAGTTTCAGGAGCTGCTGGATGTAAAATTAGAACAAAGGATGTCGGTAATCAAGGACCAAGAATAAAAGGTTCGTATCTAAATAATTCGTTATATTTTTAAAATAAGTTCTTATATTGTTTTGATAATCGACAATCAAAATCAAAAATATTTAATATTAATTAGCGGTAATTAACTAGCAACATGAAATTTAAAAATTGCTAATAGATATACATGACTAATATGCTAAGGTGAACACAAAATTTACTTCATAAAAATATTGACAATATCGAATTTAATAAAATTCCAATTCGTAGGAAATCTACGTCCCAGAGACGGTATTCATGAATTGATGACGTGGTCCATTTGATATTAAGTCAGTTCCATTCTTGGCCACGTCATCGTTAATGCTAATTAAAACTTATGCCCATTGTGTTTACAATAACACTAAACTTGTAATGGTTTTGTTTTAATTACATGTACCCTCTGGGAGCCAATAAGCTAGATGACCTGCGATATAGTTTCAGGAGCTGCTTGGATGTAAAATTAGCACAAATGATGTCGGTAATCAAGGACCAAGGAATAAAAGGTTCGTATCTAAATAATTCGTTATATTTTTAAAATAAGTTCTTATATTGTTTTGATAATCGACAATCAAAATCAAAAATATTTAATATTAATTAGCGGTAATTAACTAGCAACATGAAATTTAAACATTGCTAATAGATATACATGACTAATATGCTAAGGTGAACACAAAATTTACTTCATAAAATATTGACAATATCGAATTTATATAAAATTCCAATTCGTAGGAAATCTACGTCCCAGAGACGGTATTCATAATTGATGACGTGGTCCATTTGATATTAAGTCAGTTCATTCTTGGCCACGTCATCGTTAATGCTAATTAAAACTTATGCCCATTGTGTTTACAAATAACACTAAACTTGTAATGGTTTTGTTTTAATTACATGTACCCTCTGGGAGCCAATAAGCTAGATGACCTGCGATATAGTTTCAGGAGCTGCTTGGATGTAAAATTAGCACAAATGATGTCGGTAATCAAGGACCAAGGAATAAAAGGTTCGTATCTAAATAATTCGTTATATTTTTAAAATAAGTTCTTATATTGTTTTGATAATCGACAATCAAAATCAAAAATATAAATATTAGCGGTAATTAACTAGCAACATGAAATTTAAAATTGCTAATAGATATACATGATATGCTAAGGTGAACACAAAATTTACTTCATAAAAATATTGACAATATCGAATTTATATAAAATTCCAATTCGTAGGAAATCTACGTCCCAGAGACGGTATTCATGAATTGATGACGTGGTCCATTTGATATTAAGTCAGTTCCATTCTTGGCCACGTCATCGTTAATGCTAATTAAAACTTATGCCCATTGTGTTTACAAATAACACTAAACTTGTAATGGTTTTGTTTTAATTACATGTACCCTCTGGGAGCCAATAAGCTAGATGACCTGCGATTAGTTTCAGGAGCTGCTGGATGTAAAATTAGCACAAATGATGTCGGTAATCAAGGACCAAGGAATAAAAGGTTCGTATCTAAATAATTCGTTATATTTTTAAAATAAGTTCTTATTTGTTTTGATAATCGACAATCAAAATCAAAAAATATTTAATATTAATTAGCGGTAATTAACTAGCAACATGAAATTTAAACATTGCTAATATACATGACTAATATGCTAAGGTGAACACAAAATTTACTTCATAAAATATTGACAATATCGAATTTAATATAAAATTCCAATTCGTAGGAAATCTACGTCCCAGAGACGGTATTCATAATTGATGACGTGGTCCATTTGATATTAAGTCAGTTCCATTCTTGGCCACGTCATCGTTAATGCTAATTAAAACTTATGCCCATTGTGTTTACAATAACACTAAACTTGTAATGGTTTTGTTTTAATTACATGTACCCTCTGGGAGCCAATAAGCTAGATGACCTGCGATGTAGTTTCAGGAGCTGCTGGATGTAAAATTAGCACAAATGATGTCGGTAATCAAGGACCAAGGAATAAAAGGTTCGTATCTAAATAATTCGTTATATTTTTAAAATAAGTTCTTATATTGTTTTGATAATCGACAATCAAAATCAAAAATATTTAATATTAATTAGCGGTAATTAACTAGCAACATGAAATTTAAAAATTGCTAATAGATATACATGACTAATATGCTAAGGTGAACACAAAATTTACTTCATAAAAATATTGACAATATCGAATTTAATAAAATTCCAATTCATAGGAAATCTACGTCCCAGAGACGGTATTCATGAATTGATGACGTGGTCCATTTGATATTAAGTCAGTTCCATTCTTGGCCACGTCATCGTTAATGCTAATTGAAACTTATGCCCATTGTGTTTACAAATAACACTAAACTTGTAATGGTTTTGTTTTAATTACATGTACCCTCTGGGAGCCAATAAGCTAGATGACCTGCGATATAGTTTCAGGAGCTGCTTGGATGTAAAATTAGCACAAATGATGTCGTAATCAAGGACCAAGGAATAAAAGGTTCGTATCTAAATAATTCGTTATATTTTTAAAATAAGTTCTTATATTGTTTTGATAATCGACAATCAAAATCAAAAATATTTCATATTAATTAGCGGTAATTAACTAGCAACATGAAATTTAAACATTGCTAATAGATATACATGACTAATATGCTAAGGTGAACACAAAATTTACTTCATAAAAATATTGACAATATCGAATTTTAATAAAATTCCAATTCGTAGGAAATCTACGTCCCAGAGACGGTATTCATGAATTGATGACGTGGTCCATTTGATATTAAGTCAGTTCCATTCTTGGCCACGTCATCGTTAATGCTAATTAAAACTTATGCCCATTGTGTTTACAAATAACACTAAACTTGTAATGGTTTTGTTTTAATTACATGTACCCTCTGGGAGCCAATAAGCTAGATGACCTGCGATGTAGTTTCAGGAGCTGCGCGGATGTAAAATTAGAACAAAGGATGTCGTAATCAAGGACCAAGAATAAAAGGTTCGTATCTAAATAATTCGTTATATTTTTAAAATAAGTTCTTATGTTGTTTTGATAATCGACAATCAAAATCAAAAAATATTTAATATTAATTAGCGGTAATTAACTAGCAACATGAAATTTAAACATTGCTAATATACATGACTAATATGCTAAGGTGAACACAAAATTTACTTCATAAAATATTGACAATATCGAATTTATATAAAATTCCAATTCGTAGGAAATCTACGTCCCAGAGACGGTATTCATAATTGATGACGTGGTCCATTTGATATTAAGTCAGTTCCATTCTTGGCCACGTCATCGTTAATGCTAATTAAAACTTATGCCCATTGTGTTTACAAATAACACTAAACTTGTAATGGTTTTGTTTTAATTACATGTACCCTCTGGGAGCCAATAAGCTAGATGACCTGCGATGTAGTTTCAGGAGCTGCTGGATGTAAAATTAGAACAAAGGATGTCGGTAATCAAGGACCAAGAATAAAAGGTTCGTATCTAAATAATTCGTTATATTTTTAAAATAAGTTCTTATATTGTTTTGATAATCGACAATCAAAATCAAAAAATATTTAATATTAATTAGCGGTAATTAACTAGCAACATGAAATTTAAACATTGCTAATAGATATACATGACTAATATGCTAAGGTGAACACAAAATTTACTTCATAAAAATATTGACAATATCGAATTTATATAAAATTCCAATTCGTAGGAAATCTACGTCCCAGAGACGGTATTCATGAATTGATGACGTGGTCCATTTGATATTAAGTCAGTTCCATTCTTGGCCACGTCATCGTTAATGCTAATTAAAACTTATGCCCATTGTGTTTACAATTAACACTAAACTTGTAATGGTTTTGTTTCAATTACATGTACCCTCTGGGAGCCAATAAGCTAGATGACCTGCGATATAGTTTCAGGAGCTGCTTGGATGTAAAATTAGCACAAATGATGTCGGTAATCAAGGACCAAGGAATAAAAGGTTCGTATCTAAATAATTCGTTATATTTTTAAAATAAGTTCTTATATTGTTTTGATAATCGACAATCAAAATCAAAAATATTTAATATTAATTAGCGGTAATTAACTAGCAACATGAAATTTAAACATTGCTAATATACATGACTAATATGCTGAGGTGAACACAAAATTTACTTCATAAAATATTGACAATATCGAATTTAATATAAAATTCCAATTCGTAGGAAATCTACGTCCCAGAGACGGTATTCATAATTGATGACGTGGTCCATTTGATATTAAGTCAGTTCCATTCTTGGCCACGTCATCGTTAATGCTAATTAAAACTTATGCCCATTGTGTTTACAAATAACACTAAACTTGTAATGGTTTTGTTTTAATTACATGTACCCTCTGGGAGCCAATAAGCTAGATGACCTGCGATGTAGTTTCAGGAGCTGCGCGGATGTAAAATTAGAACAAAGGATGTCGTAAATCAAGGACCAAAGAATAAGAGGTTCGTATCTAAATAATTCGTTATATTTTTAAAATAAGTTCTTATGTTGTTTTGATAATCGACAATCAAAATCAAAAAATATTTAATATTAATTAGCGGTAATTAACTAGCAACATGAAATTTAAACATTGCTAATACATGACTAATATGCTAAGGTGAACACAAAATTTACTTCATAAAATATTGACAATATCGAATTTAATATAAAATTCCAATTCGTAGGAAATCTACGTCCCAGAGACGGTATTCATAATTGATGACGTGGTCCATTTGATATTAAGTCAGTTCCATTCTTGGCCACGTCATCGTTAATGCTAATTAAAACTTATGCCCATTGTGTTTACAAATAACACTAAACTTGTAATGGTTTTGTTTTAATTACATGTACCCTCTGGGAGCCAATAAGCTAGATGACCTGCGATGTAGTTTCAGGAGCTGCTGGATGTAAAATTAGCACAAATGATGTCGGTAATCAAGGACCAAGGAATAAAAGGTTCGTATCTAAATAATTCGTTATATTTTTAAAATAAGTTCTTATTTGTTTTGATAATCGACAATCAAAATCAAAAATATTTAATATTAATTAGCGGTAATTAACTAGCAACATGAAATTTAAACATTGCTAATAATACATGACTAATATGCTGAGGTGAACACAAAATTTACTTCATAAAAATATTGACAATATCGAATTTAATATAAAATTCCAATTCGTAGGAAATCTACGTCCCAGAGACGGTATTCATAATTGATGACGTGGTCCATTTGATATTAAGTCAGTTCCATTCTTGGCCACGTCATCGTTAATGCTAATTAAAACTTATGCCCATTGTGTTTACAAATAACACTAAACTTGTAATGGTTTTGTTTTAATTACATGTACCCTCTGGGAGCCAATAAGCTAGATGACCTGCGATGTAGTTTCAGGAGCTGCGGGATGTAAAATTAGAACAAATGATGTCGTAATCAAGGACCAAGAATAAAAGGTTCGTATCTAAATAATTCGTTATATTTTTAAAATAAGTTCTTATTTGTTTTGATAATCGACAATCAAAATCAAAAAATATTTATATTAATTAGCGGTAATTAACTAGCAACATGAAATTTAAAAATTGCTAAGATATACATGACTAATATGCTAAGGTGAACACAAAATTTACTTCATAAAATATTGACAATATCGAATTTATATAAAATTCCAATTCGTAGGAAATCTACGTCCCAGAGACGGTATTCATAATTGATGACGTGGTCCATTTGATATTAAGTCAGTTCCATTCTTGGCCACGTCATCGTTAATGCTAATTAAAACTTATGCCCATTGTGTTTACAAATAACACTAAACTTGTAATGGTTTTGTTTTAATTACATGTACCCTCTGGGAGCCAATAAGCTAGATGACCTGCGATGTAGTTTCAGGAGCTGCGGATGTAAAATTAGCACAAATGATGTCGTAATCAAGGACCAAGGAATAAAGGTTCGTATCTAAATAATTCGTTATATTTTTAAAATAAGTTCTTATATTGTTTTGATAATCGACAATCAAAATCAAAAAATATTTATATTAATTAGCGGTAATTAACTAGCAACATGAAATTTAAACAATTGCTAATAGATATACATGACTAATATGCTAAGGTGAACACAAAATTTACTTCATAAAAATATTGACAATATCGAATTTAATAAAATTCCAATTCGTAGGAAATCTACGTCCCAGAGACGGTATTCATAATTGATGACGTGGTCCATTTGATATTAAGTCAGTTCCATTCTTGGCCACGTCATCGTTAATGCTAATTAAAACTTATGCCCATTGTGTTTACAAATAACACTAAACTTGTAATGGTTTTGTTTTAATTACATGTACCCTCTGGGAGCCAATAAGCTAGATGACCTGCGATATAGTTTCAGGAGCTGCTTGGATGTAAAATTAGCACAAATGATGTCGGTAATCAAGGACCAAGAATAAAAGGTTCGTATCTAAATAATTCGTTATATTTTTAAAATAAGTTCTTATATTGTTTTGATAATCGACAATCAAAATCAAAAAATATTTATATTAATTAGCGGTAATTAACTAGCAACATGAAATTTAAAAATTGCTAATAATACATGACTAATATGCTGAGGTGAACACAAAATTTACTTCATAAAATATTGACAATATCGAATTTAATATAAAATTCCAATTCGTAGGAAATCTACGTCCCAGAGACGGTATTCATATATTGATGACGTGGTCCATTTGATATTAAGTCAGTTCCATTCTTGGCCACGTCATCGTTAATGCTAATTAAAACTTATGCCCATTGTGTTTACAAATAACACTAAACTTGTAATGGTTTTGTTTTAATTACATGTACCCTCTGGGAGCCAATAAGCTAGATGACCTGCGATGTAGTTTCAGGAGCTGCGCGGATGTAAAATTAGAACAAAGGATGTCGTAATCAAGGACCAAGAATAAAGGTTCGTATCTAAATAATTCGTTATATTTTTAAAATAAGTTCTTATGTTGTTTTGATAATCGACAATCAAAATCAAAAAATATTTAATATTAATTAGCGGTACTTAACTAGCAACATGAAATTTAAACATTGCTAATAATACATGACTAATGATGCTAAGGTGAACACAAAATTTACTTCATAAAAATATTGACAATATCGAATTTAATATAAAATTCCAATTCGTAGGAAATCTACGTCCCAGAGACGGTATTCATAATTGATGACGTGGTCCATTTGATATTAAGTCAGTTCCATTCTTGGCCACGTCATCGTTAATGCTAATTAAAACTTATGCCCATTGTGTTTACAAATAACACTAAACTTGTAATGGTTTTGTTTTAATTACATGTACCCTCTGGGAGCCAATAAGCTAGATGACCTGCGATGTAGTTTCAGGAGCTGCGGGATGTAAAATTAGCACAAAGGATGTCGTAAATCAAGGACCAAGAATAAAGGTTCGTATCTAAATAATTCGTTATATTTTTAAAATAAGTTCTTATATTGTTTTGATAATCGACAATCAAAATCAAAAAATATTTAATATTAATTAGCGGTACTTAACTAGCAACATGAAATTTAAACATTGCTAATACATGACTAATATGCTGAGGTGAACACAAAATTTACTTCATAAAATATTGACAATATCGAATTTATATAAAATTCCAATTCGTAGGAAATCTACGTCCCAGAGACGGTATTCATAATTGATGACGTGGTCCATTTGATATTAAGTCAGTTCCATTCTTGGCCACGTCATCGTTAATGCTAATTAAAACTTATGCCCATTGTGTTTACAATAACACTAAACTTGTAATGGTTTTGTTTTAATTACATGTACCCTCTGGGAGCCAATAAGCTAGATGACCTGCGATGTAGTTTCAGGAGCTGCTGGATGTAAAATTAGCACAAATGATGTCGGTAATCAAGGACCAAGGAATAAAAGGTTCGTATCTAAATAATTCGTTATATTTTTAAAATAAGTTCTTATGTTGTTTTGATAATCGACAATCAAAATCAAAAATATTTAATATTAATTAGCGGTAATTAACTAGCAACATGAAATTTAAAACATTGCTAATATACATGACTAATATGCTAGGTGAACACAAAATTTACTTCATAAAATATTGACAATATCGAATTTATATAAAATTCCAATTCGTAGGAAATCTACGTCCCAGAGACGGTATTCATAATTGATGACGTGGTCCATTTGATATTAAGTCAGTTCCATTCTTGGCCACGTCATCGTTAATGCTAATTAAAACTTATGCCCATTGTGTTTACAAATAACACTAAACTTGTAATGGTTTTGTTTTAATTACATGTACCCTCTGGGAGCCAATAAGCTAGATGACCTGCGATGTAGTTTCAGGAGCTGCTTGGATGTAAAATTAGCACAAATGATGTCGGTAATCAAGGACCAAGGAATAAAAGGTTCGTATCTAAATAATTCGTTATATTTTTAAAATAAGTTCTTATGTTGTTTTGATAATCGACAATCAAAATCAAAAATATTTATATTAATTAGCGGTAATTAACTAGCAACATGAAATTTAAACATTGCTAAAATATACATGACTAATATGCTAAGGTGAACACAAAATTTACTTCATAAAAATATTGACAATATCGAATTTAATATAAAATTCCAATTCTAGGAAATCTACGTCCCAGAGACGGTATTCATAATTGATGACGTGGTCCATTTGATATTAAGTCAGTTCCATTCTTGGCCACGTCATCGTTAATGCTAATTAAAACTTATGCCCATTGTGTTTACAAATAACACTAAACTTGTAATGGTTTTGTTTTAATTACATGTACCCTCTGGGAGCCAATAAGCTAGATGACCTGCGATGTAGTTTCAGGAGCTGCGGGATGTAAAATTAGCACAAAGATGTCGTAATCAAGGACCAAGAATAAAGGTTCGTATCTAAATAATTCGTTATATTTTTAAAATAAGTTCTTATGTTGTTTTGATAATCGACAATCAAAATCAAAAAATATTTAATATTAATTAGCGGTAATTAACTAGCAACATGAAATTTAAAAATTGCTAATAGATATACATGACTAATATGCTAAGGTGAACACAAAATTTACTTCATAAAAATATTGACAATATCGAATTTATATAAAATTCCAATTCGTAGGAAATCTACGTCCCAGAGACGGTATTCATAATTGATGACGTGGTCCATTTGATATTAAGTCAGTTCCATTCTTGGCCACGTCATCGTTAATGCTAATTAAAACTTATGCCCATTGTGTTTACAAATAACACTAAACTTGTAATGGTTTTGTTTTAATTACATGTACCCTCTGGGAGCCAATAAGCTAGATGACCTGCGATGTAGTTTCAGGAGCTGCGCGGATGTAAAATTAGAACAAAGGATGTCGTAATCAAGGACCAAGAATAAGAGGTTCGTATCTAAATAATTCGTTATATTTTTAAAATAAGTTCTTATTTGTTTTGATAATCGACAATCAAAATCAAAAATATTTAATATTAATTAGCGGTAATTAACTAGCAACATGAAATTTAAAACAATTGCTAATAGATATACATGACTAATATGCTAAGGTGAACACAAAATTTACTTCATAAAAATATTGACAATATCGATTTATATAAAATTCCAATTCGTAGGAAATCTACGTCCCAGAGACGGTATTCATGAATTGATGACGTGGTCCATTTGATATTAAGTCAGTTCCATTCTTGGCCACGTCATCGTTAATGCTAATTAAAACTTATGCCCATTGTGTTTACAAATAACACTAAACTTGTAATGGTTTTGTTTTAATTACATGTACCCTCTGGGAGCCAATAAGCTAGATGACCTGCGATGTAGTTTCAGGAGCTGCGGATGTAAAATTAGCACAAATGATGTCGGTAATCAAGGACCAAGGAATAAAAGGTTCGTATCTAAATAATTCGTTATATTTTTAAAATAAGTTCTTATATTGTTTTGATAATCGACAATCAAAATCAAAAAATATTTAATATTAATTAGCGGTATTAACTAGCAACATGAAATTTAAACATTGCTAATAATATACATGACTAATATGCTAAGGTGAACACAAAATTTACTTCATAAAATATTGACAATATCGAATTTAATAAAATTCCAATTCGTAGGAAATCTACGTCCCAGAGACGGTATTCATAATTGATGACGTGGTCCATTTGATATTAAGTCAGTTCCATTCTTGGCCACGTCATCGTTAATGCTAATTAAAACTTATGCCCATTGTGTTTACAAATAACACTAAACTTGTAATGGTTTTGTTTTAATTACATGTACCCTCTGGGAGCCAATAAGCTAGATGACCTGCGATGTAGTTTCAGGAGCTGCGCGGATGTAAAATTAGAACAAAGGATGTCGTAAATCAAGGACCAAAGAATAAGAGGTTCGTATCTAAATAATTCGTTATATTTTTAAAATAAGTTCTTATGTTGTTTTGATAATCGACAATCAAAATCAAAAAATATTTATATTAATTAGCGGTAATTAACTAGCAACATGAAATTTAAAAAATTGCTAATAGATATACATGACTAATATGCTAAGG
This sequence comes from Drosophila mauritiana, assembly GCF_004382145.1. Lineage (NCBI taxonomy): Eukaryota > Metazoa > Arthropoda > Insecta > Diptera > Drosophilidae > Drosophila > Drosophila mauritiana. The sequence goes on from NW_022881495.1 coordinate 21,448, forward strand.
TGAACACAAAATTTACTTCATAAAAATATTGACAATATCGAATTTATATAAAATTCCAATTCGTAGGAAATCTACGTCCCAGAGACGGTATTCATAATTGATGACGTGGTCCATTTGATATTAAGTCAGTTCCATTCTTGGCCACGTCATCGTTAATGCTAATTAAAACTTATGCCCATTGTGTTTACAATTAACACTAAACTTGTAATGGTTTTGTTTTAATTACATGTACCCTCTGGGAGCCAATAAGCTAGATGACCTGCGATGTAGTTTCAGGAGCTGCTGGATGTAAAATTAGCACAAATGATGTCGTAATCAAGGACCAAGAATAAAGGTTCGTATCTAAATAATTCGTTATATTTTTAAAATAAGTTCTTATGTTGTTTTGATAATCGACAATCAAAATCAAAAAATATTTAATATTAATTAGCGGTAATTAACTAGCAACATGAAATTTAAACAATTGCTAATACATGACTAAGATGCTAGGTGAACACAAAATTTACTTCATAAAAATATTGACAATATCGAATTTATATAAAATTCCAATTCGTAGGAAATCTACGTCCAGAGACGGTATTCATAATTGATGACGTGGTCCATTTGATATTAAGTCAGTTCCATTCTTGGCCACGTCATCGTTAATGCTAATTAAAACTTATGCCCATTGTGTTTACAAATAACACTAAACTTGTAATGGTTTTGTTTTAATTACATGTACCCTCTGGGAGCCAATAAGCTAGATGACCTGCGATGTAGTTTCAGGAGCTGCGCGGATGTAAAATTAGAACAAAGGATGTCGTAAATCAAGGACCAAAGAATAAGAGGTTCGTATCTAAATAATTCGTTATATTTTTAAAATAAGTTCTTATGTTGTTTTGATAATCGACAATCAAAATCAAAAAATATTTAATATTAATTAGCGGTAATTAACTAGCAACATGAAATTTAAACAATTGCTAATAGATATACATGACTAAATATGCTAAGGTGAACACAAAATTTACTTCATAAAAATATTGACAATATCGAATTTATATAAAATTCCAATTCGTAGGAAATCTACGTCCCAGAGACGGTATTCATGAATTGATGACGTGGTCCATTTGATATTAAGTCAGTTCCATTCTTGGCCACGTCATCGTTAATGCTAATTAAAACTTATGCCCATTGTGTTTACAAATAACACTAAACTTGTAATGGTTTTGTTTAATTACATGTACCCTCTGGGAGCCAATAAGCTAGATGACCTGCGATGTAGTTTCAGGAGCTGCTTGGATGTAAAATTAGCACAAATGATGTCGGTAATCAAGGACCAAGGAATAAAAGGTTCGTATCTAAATAATTCGTTATATTTTTAAAATAAGTTCTTATTTGTTTTGATAATCGACAATCAAAATCAAAAAATATTTCATATTAATTAGCGGTAATTAACTAGCAACATGAAATTTAAACATTGCTAATAGATATACATGACTAATATGCTAAGGTGAACACAAAATTTACTTCATAAAAATATTGACAATATCGAATTTATATAAAATTCCAATTCGTAGGAAATCTACGTCCCAGAGACGGTATTCATGAATTGATGACGTGGTCCATTTGATATTAAGTCAGTTCCATTCTTGGCCACGTCATCGTTAATGCTAATTAAAACTTATGCCCATTGTGTTTACAATAACACTAAACTTGTAATGGTTTTGTTTCAATTACATGTACCCTCTGGGAGCCAATAAGCTAGATGACCTGCGATATAGTTTCAGGAGCTGCGGATGTAAAATTAGCACAAATGATGTCGGTAATCAAGGACCAAGAATAAAAGGTTCGTATCTAAATAATTCGTTATATTTTTAAAATAAGTTCTTATGTTGTTTTGATAATCGACAATCAAAATCAAAAAATATTTATATTAATTAGCGGTAATTAACTAGCAACATGAAATTTAAAATTGCTAATATACATGACTAATATGCTAGGTGAACACAAAATTTACTTCATAAAATATTGACAATATCGATTTAATATAAAATTCCAATTCGTAGGAAATCTACGTCCCAGAGACGGTATTCATATATTGATGACGTGGTCCATTTGATATTAAGTCAGTTCCATTCTTGGCCACGTCATCGTTAATGCTAATTAAAACTTATGCCCATTGTGTTTACAATAACACTAAACTTGTAATGGTTTTGTTTTAATTACATGTACCCTCTGGGAGCCAATAAGCTAGATGACCTGCGATGTAGTTTCAGGAGCTGCCGGATGTAAAATTAGACAAATGATGTCGGTAATCAAGGACCAAGAATAAAAGGTTCGTATCTAAATAATTCGTTATATTTTTAAATAAGTTCTTATTTGTTTTGATAATCGACAATCAAAATCAAAAAATATTTAATATTAATTAGCGGTATTAACTAGCAACATGAAATTTAAACATTGCTAATATTACATGACTAATATGCTAAGGTGAACACAAAATTTACTTCATAAAATATTGACAATATCGATTTATATAAAATTCCAATTCGTAGGAAATCTACGTCCCAGAGACGGTATTCATAATTGATGACGTGGTCCATTTGATATTAAGTCAGTTCCATTCTTGGCCACGTCATCGTTAATGCTAATTAAAACTTATGCCCATTGTGTTTACAAATAACACTAAACTTGTAATGGTTTTGTTTTAATTACATGTACCCTCTGGGAGCCAATAAGCTAGATGACCTGCGATGTAGTTTCAGGAGCTGCGCGGATGTAAAATTAGAACAAAGGATGTCGTAATCAAGGACCAAGAATAAAGAGGTTCGTATCTAAATAATTCGTTATATTTTTAAAATAAGTTCTTATGTTGTTTTGATAATCGACAATCAAAATCAAAAATATTTAATATTAATTAGCGGTAATTAACTAGCAACATGAAATTTAAAACAATTGCTAATAGATATACATGACTAATGATGCTAAGGTGAACACAAATTTACTTCATAAAAATATTGACAATATCGAATTTATATAAAATTCCAATTCGTAGGAAATCTACGTCCCAGAGACGGTATTCATATATTGATGACGTGGTCCATTTGATATTAAGTCAGTTCCATTCTTGGCCACGTCATCGTTAATGCTAATTAAAACTTATGCCCATTGTGTTTACAAATAACACTAAACTTGTAATGGTTTGTTTTAATTACATGTACCCTCTGGGAGCCAATAAGCTAGATGACCTGCGATGTAGTTTCAGGAGCTGCCGGATGTAAAATTAGAACAAAGGATGTCGTAAATCAAGGACCAAAGAATAAGAGGTTCGTATCTAAATAATTCGTTATATTTTTAAATAAGTTCTTATGTTGTTTGATAATCGACAATCAAAATCAAAAAATATTTAATATTAATTAGCGGTAATTAACTAGCAACATGAAATTTAAAACATTGCTAATAGTATACATGACTAATATGCTAGGTGAACACAAAATTTACTTCATAAAAATATTGACAATATCGAATTTATATAAAATTCCAATTCGTAGGAAATCTACGTCCCAGAGACGGTATTCATAATTGATGACGTGGTCCATTTGATATTAAGTCAGTTCCATTCTTGGCCACGTCATCGTTAATGCTAATTAAAACTTATGCCATTGTGTTTACAAATAACACTAAACTTGTAATGGTTTTGTTTAATTACATGTACCCTCTGGGAGCCAATAAGCTAGATGACCTGCGATATAGTTTCAGGAGCTGCGGATGTAAAATTAGACAAAGATGTCGTAATCAAGGACCAAGGAATAAAGGTTCGTATCTAAATAATTCGTTATATTTTTAAAATAAGTTCTTATTGTTTTGATAATCGACAATCAAAATCAAAAAATATTTAATATTAATTAGCGGTAATTAACTAGCAACATGAAATTTAAAACATTGCTAATAATTACATGACTAATATGCTGAGGTGAACACAAATTTACTTCATAAAAATATTGACAATATCGAATTTAATAAAAATTCCAATTCGTAGGAAATCTACGTCCAGAGACGTATTCATGAATTGATGACGTGGTCCATTTGATATTAAGTCAGTTCCATTCTTGGCCACGTCATCGTTAATGCTAATTAAAACTTATGCCCATTGTTTACAAATAACACTAAACTTGTAATGGTTTTGTTTAATTCATGTACCCTCTGGGAGCCAATAAGCTAGATGACCTGCGATGTAGTTTCAGGAGCTGCGCGGATGTAAATTAGAACAAAGGATGTCGTAAATCAAGGACCAAAGAATAAGAGGTTCGTATCTAAATAATTCGATATATTTTTAAAATAAGTTCTTATGTTGTTTTGATAATCGACAATCAAAATCAAAAAATATTTAATATTAATTAGCGGTAATTAACTAGCAACATGAAATTTAAACAATTGCTAATAGATATAACATGACTATATATGCTAGGTGTAACAAAATTACTTCATAAAAATATTGACATATCGTATTTGATATAAAATTCCAATTCGTAGGAAATCTACGTCCCAGAGACGTATCATGAATTGATGACGTGGTCCATTTGATATTAAGTCAGTTCCATTCTTGGCCACGTCATCGTTAATGCTAATTAAAACTTATGCCCATTGTGTTTACAATAACACTAAACTTGTAATGGTTTGTTTCAATTACATGTACCCTCTGGAGCCAATAAGCTAGATGACCTGCGATATGTTTCAGGAGCTGCGGATGTAAAATTAGCACAAATGATGTCGGTAATCAAGGACCAAGGAATAAGGTTCGTATCTAAATAATTCGTTATATTTTAAAATAAGTTCTTTATTGTTTGATTATCGACAATCAAAATCAAAAATATTTATATTAATTAGCGGTAATTAACTAGCAACATGAAATTTA